>NC_068301.1:3720601-3820601 GCF_025860055.1 Xyrauchen texanus
TAAATATTTTCCCAGAGTCCCACTATCAATAATTATCAAAAGAAGGTTAACTTTCGGTTCATCGTCGCATATAAACGGTTATTTCTGTTGAATGAAATGAGATATTTTCACCAAATTTGGTACATTTATGTACGAGCTCAATTTGAAGACATATGAAACAAATTGTCCCCCTTTGACACTATATCACTATATATATACAAGTTGCTAAGTTTAAAACTTAGAAAAACACGTCTTGAGATATCCTCAGATTTGCGCTCCATCAAGTTGTGTTTGTACACAAGCGTGTTGTTCCCGGTAAGTGTGGTTTGTTCTCTGTATAAACTGTGCATTGCCTATACAGCGAGTTTCACTTACTGCCCCCTGGAGGAAACAGGTGGTACTACAAGCTTGAATTTGTTATGTGGAAGGAATGCTCCCTATTACAGTCCGGGAACATGATTAATTTTGTTAATTATTTAACCCATTATTTTTTTATCTAATTAATTAATTACACGGTATTAACAGGTTAAATTGTGTATAATTAATGTATTACGAGTAATCAAATCTTTTGTTTGTATCCATCAAGTTTCAAGCAAAAGAGAAAACAAAGCAAATACGATGAAAATACCTTTTATTTGTTGATTATGTAATTCACTGGATTATCCACATTATTGAATGCATATAATTGTTTTCATTTAATTTCCAGCAAACATAACTTGTGATATATACGGTTACCAATACATAAATGACTTCTACCTTATTGTTCTTTGTGTGTTCATCGCAGGTTCGAGGTTCTGACATTTTTGCTGCTCTGTTATAATGCTGCTCTAAGTTATATGTCCAGCTCATCACTGCAGTCTCTGTGTCAGATCAGCTCAAGGTAAGACATATGTACACATAAAGACAAAAATTAGCATGTTATTGTATCAAAGTATAATGGTTTTACAGTCTAATACCATGATTGGACCATAGTGCTGCCACAGTATGTTTCTCGCAAGAGCACAAACGCAAATAAAGTGTAAAGTAAAAGAAAGAGTGCATGCATATTTTATTTGCCACCACCTATATTGACTTAATATTTATATGGTGTATTTCTAGTGCATTAATGTAGAGTTCAACTGATGTGAGGTCACAGTTGTGTGTATTATGGCTATTGTACAACAACATTGAACGTGGCTTATCCAATCAGATTTTTGTGCAGAAATGCATTTTTTTTCTACCTCAGTATTGTTTCTGTACTGTACGCTGTTCAGGTTTAGTCAGGTATTGGTGTGGATAAAGCGTCTATTCATCTCAAATCCCCCATGATCCTCTCTGCTTCCAATCACTATGACCTTTTACAGACTTGAACCTTAAAGAGTCTCAGATCTGTGATTTGGTCTTTTCTCACAATGATTTAAGCTGTGTTGTTCACTGAGTTATGGTCACATGACTCATTATGCAACCAATCAGCTGGTGTTTATATCCGAGAGAGCAAAGAGCACAGATTGAGCAGGTCAAAGGTTGCGTCACACACTCTCGTGGGCCTGATTACAGGAAACATAACGAGTCTCCATTACATTTATGAGTGATCAACCAATATGAATTTTTCTATGACCAATGCTGATATCTAATGTGCAGGATAAAAGTTAATCAATACAATTCATATTGAATGTCTGGGATTCGTAAGCAAATTTAAACCGGAATATAAACTAGAGTGTGTGAGTGGAGCGCGGAGCGGCATGATTGTGCCTGGAGCGCGGAGCGGCATGATTGTGCCTGGAGCGCGGAGCGGAGCGGCATGATTGTGCCTGGAGCGCGGAGCGGCATGATTTTGCCTGGAGCGCGGAGCGGCATGATTTTGCCTGGAGCGCGGAGCGGCATGATTTTGCCTGGGGAGCGAGAAGCGGAGCGGCATGATTTTGCCTGGGGAGCGCGGAGCGGCATGATTTTGGCTGGAGCGCAGAGCTGCATGATTTTGCCTGTAGCGCGGAGCGGAGCGACATGATTTTGCCTGAAGTGCGGAGCGGCATGATTTTGCCTGGGGAGCGAGAAGCGGAGCGGCATGATTTTGCCTGAAGCGCGGAGCGGCATGATTTTGCCTGGGGAGCGCGGAGCGGCGCGGCTTGATTTTGCCTGGTGAGCGCGGAGCGGCTTGATTTTGCCTGGTGAGCGAGCGAGCGGCATGATTTTGCCTGGGGAGCGCGGAGCGGCATGATTTTGCCTGGGGAGCGCGGAGCGGCATGATTTTGCCTGGGGAGCTGGAGCGCATGATTTTGCCTGAGGAGCTGGAGCGCATGATTTTGCCTGGGGAGCGCGGAGCGGCATGATTTTGCCTGGGGAGCGCGGAGCGGCATGATTTTGCCTGGGGAGCGAGAAGCGGAGCGGCATGATTTTGCCTGGGGAGCGAGGAGCGGGTTTTTAAAAAATCGGAGCGTCGTTGTTTTTTCTCGCTCCAAGAGCGCTCCACTAATGCTCTATCATGGGCAAAACACCTTTTAACAGCCCTTAGTGCAATAATGCACCACGTGTTATACACTATTGGCACAAAAGTTGTGCATTAACTAATGGGAATTAGTTAATTACGTAACTTAATAATGGCTTATTATTGGGTTCCAAAAAATTATGTTGAAAAGTAATCTGACACCACTGGTCAAACTGGTGCCGTACATAGAGTTAAGTCAAGTGCTTGTTTTTGCCCATGACTTTAATTTTGGTCAAAAGAAAATGCTCACTAGATTTTTTAAATCGCAGTTTAAATCGCAGTCGCAACATTTTTCAAAATAATCGCAATTCGAATTTTTTTTTTGTCCATATCATTCAGCTCTACTGTTTACTAACGTGTTATTCTCTTTTCAGGGTCAGTATCTGTGGGTATCCACGGCAACAGTTACGGCGGTATAAAGGCATCAGCACACGGTTGATGGTGACGTCGGAGTTCCTGGTGCAGTTGATCACGGGGATTCATTTCGCACTGTGAGTGATTCAAAACAAAAGCCAGCGTCTTTGCCTTTGTTTACCAGTGATGAATGCCACTAATCCAACCAAACCTGTTATCAGTGTTTCTGAGAATGACTGCATATCATCATCATTTAAACAGAGATTTGTTGCCTTAAACGTGACTGCGCTTGTTAAAGCGAGACCAGTTAAAGCAGTTCTGTTGAAGAGTGTATGCGCCTGTTTACACCTGCCATTAAAGGGATAGTTCACCCAAAAAATGGAAATTCTGTCAGGACTTGCGCACGCCCATGTTGCTCACTCAGTGTGTGAGTTTCTTGCTATTGTGGAACACAGAAGGAAAAAATATACTGAATATCTCTGTCTTGATTGGACCACACCGTTTGTGCTGTAGATGAAAAAAGAACCAGTTCATAAGAATCGTTTGTTCCGAATCAGACTATACCGTTTGTGCTGTAGATTAAAAAAGAACCAGTTCATAAGAATCATTTTTTCAGAATCGGACTACACTGTTTGTGCTGTGGATTAAAAAAGAACCAGTTCATAAGAATCATTTTTTCAGAATCGGACTATACCGTTTGTGCTGTAGATTAAAAAAGAACCAGTTCATAAGAATCATTTGTTCGGAATCGGACTACACCGTTTGTGCTGTGGATTAAAAAAGAACCAGTTCATAAGAATCATTTTTTCAGAATCGGACTATACCGTTTGTGCTGTAGATTAAAAAAGAACCAGTTCATAAGAATCATTTGTTCGGAATCGGACTACACCGTTTGTGCTGTAGATTAAAAAAGAACCAGTTCATAAGAGTCATTTGTTCGGAATCGGACCACACCCTTTGTGCTGTAGATTAAAAAAGAACCAGTTCATAAGAGTCATTTGTTCGGAATCGGACCACACCGTTTGTGCTGTAGATGAAAAAAGAACCAGTTCATAAGAATCATTTGTTCGGAATCGGACTACACCGTTTGTGCTGTAGATTAAAAAAGAACCAGTTCATAAGAGTCATTTGTTCTGAATCGGACTACACCGTTTGTGCTGTAGATTAAAAAAGAACCAGTTCATAAGAGTCATTTGTTCAGAATCGGACTACACCTTTTGTGCTGTAGATTAAAAAAAGAACCAGTTCATAAGAGTCATTTGTTCTGAATCGGACTACACCGTTTGTGCTGTAGATTAAAAAAGAACCAGTTCATAAGAGTCATTTGTTCAGAATCGGACTACACCGTTTGTGCTGTAGATTAAAAAAGAACCAGTTCATAAGAATCATTTGTTCAGAATCGGACTACACCGTTTGTGCTGTAGATTAAAAAAGAACCAGTTCATAAGAATCATTTGTTCCAAATCAGGTCACGCTGTATGTTTCACGCTGAAGATTCAAAAGAATCGTTTAATGATTAACGATTCGATTTTAAAATAGTCATTTGTTCAGTACTTTGGGACTTGTGCTGTATGCTTGTGATCTGATCACCCGAAACGGGTGTAAATTCGATTTATGATTTGTAAATGGTTAACTTCTTTCTCTCGTTCACTGGTTTGCAGGTGTAATGGTGAAGAAAACTTGGGCTCTAAGGCTCTGGATGACGTGCTGTACCGCGCACAGCTGGAACTCTTCCCAGAGGCTCTGTTGGTGGGTTTCAGATCACTCATGCTTGAGCGAAGATTACAGAAATCCTGCTTAAGCTCCGCAGATTACCTGCATTTCTGAAATTCATTCACTGATGCCGTTAAAATGGCAGATTTAAGCATTGTTACGGGAACATGAGAACAGGCTATTGATCTTGAATTAGACTCAAACCTTGAGTAAATATGTGCTCTGACAACAGTTTCTTTCAATAATAATGCAATCGCGATTCTCACCCTCTTATCGCTCCAAACATAATGGCAGTATAATCTTCTCAATATAATGGCTGTGGGTAGTGACTCAATTTAAAGCTTAGAAAATGGGCCAGTATCATAAAGTCAACTTTTGCATCATAACTCTTTACTAAATCTTAACAAAATTACATTTGGGTCTGGGTAGCTCAGCGAGTATTGCCGCTGACTGTCACCCCTGGAGTCGCTAGTTCTGAGTGCTGAGTGACTCCAGCCAGGTCTCGTAAGCAACCAAATTGGCCCGGTTGCTAGGGAGTGTAAAGTCATGTTGGGTTAAGCTCCTCGTGGTCGCTATAATGTGGTTCACACTCTCGGTGGGGCGTGCGTGGATGCCTCGGAGAATAGCGTGAAGCTACCATGCACGCCATGTCTCCTCGGTAACTCACTCAACCAGTCATGTGATAAGATGCGCGGATTGGCGGTCTCAGGCGTGAGGCGACTGAGATTCGTCCTCCACCACCCGGATTGAGGCGAGTCACGACGCCACCACGAGGACTTGGAGCGCATTGAAAGTTGGCCGTTACAAATTGGGGAGAAAATCAAAAAATAAATAAATAAAAAGTAAAACAAAACAAAAATCGCACATTGGATAATGGATAAGGTGTTTGCTAGCAATGTGAACTCTACACATGCAGACCGTCTATGGCTGCACCCTGATAACCGTAACCGTTTAAGGTGTTTACGTGACCTTTGCCGGCTTATTAAGCATAACCGGTGTAAAAGCGTGCATGTAAACGCCTTAAAGTTTGTTTCTGAGCGGTGAGAATTATGTCTGAATATTTCTCAGGTGGGAAACGCCATCAAATCATCTCTTCACGGTGCCTCTCTGAAGACTAATAAAGAAGGATCTCGATCCATCCGGGTGGAGATCACGCCCACGGCCTCACGGATTTCGCGGAACGCTGTGACTAGCCTGTCAATCCGAGGACATCGCTGGAAACGCCACGGTGAGCAACTCACGACAACACGCAACAGATGTGGACGACGAGGGGGTTTCCGTGAGATGGTTGCCATGTTGACTCACGCTTCCTGAAATCAGCGGACGGATGCGTCAACATGCCGTAGTATTAAAACTCTCTTTCGCCTCTCGATGTTTAGATGACTCAGGATAGCGAGGGATTCCGTTGCAATAATAATAATAATAATACGTAATTGGCTCCCACCATGTATCCTGGATCATGTCATAGTAAGCGAGATGTTGGTTTAAGTGATGCATAAGAGAACAAAGAATCTGCACAAAGAACATCTGAGTAATTACTGCTCATCTGATTCAGATTTAATAAGGGTTTTCTGTTCGTGAGGTGCAATTAAGCGCCAAACGTAGTTATTAGTGGTGCTTGCTAAGGCGAGCATATGTAGAGTTAGTGATTTGGAAAACCCCATTTTTTTTGCATAACCAGTCTCAAGTCCCAATGAATAAAACCTCAAATCACGCGGCTTGTTGAGGAGACGTGGGCTATTCATTTTCTGAGCAATCAGACATGCATTTTATGCATGGTGGGTGACAGAACAGGTTTAAAGACGTTTGCATTGGACATAAGTATCGAAGGGCTCGCCCACCTTTTTTTAAATGACCAATAGGTTTTAGTTTTGTCATAGCCGGGAACGTCATTGCTACTTGCTGTCTGGACGAAGTGGGATGGATGTTTTCATTCTAGAGAACTTTTGATTGGACAAAAATCTGTTACTTCAAATCAACCTTCACCACAATTTTTACTATTTCTGAAGAAAAATAAGCAGAATTTATGCTGAAAGCCTGAATATTAAATGAGTTATCCATTATTTTGTAAAGGGGGGTCAAAATGACAAAATTATAGGTAACATTAGCCACTTTTCCACTATCGGGCCAGTGTGAGCCAGGGCTATCAACTGACCTGTCGGGGCCAATAGCCTTGTACCCCGAGCCACGAGACCAAAATCGTTCTGCGTTGGGCCAATAGCCCCTAGCGTTGCCCTAAAACCCGCCTTTAATCTGCCACATTGGTGCCAAGATTACACATCCCGTCTATTTCACAAGCAAGAGGGAAGCTCAATCTGATGTATCTAGTTATCTAGAATTTACAGTTTATATCGTATGTAAGCATTAGCTAGCTAGCAAGATAGCGCTAACAACTCGCCGACTTTAACTGCCATGGTGTCCTGAGTGGAGAGTGAGTCTCTCCACTAACAGCGGGACGATGTACCAGCACACCGTCCATGACCTCGAACCATGGAAAGTTCTTTCTTTGAGCACCGCTTTGTCCATTGTGCATTTTAACGGATTTGTTCTGTACCCGCAATAGTTGATTTTATTTCCCAGACCTGTGCACGCGATACACAACCTGGCAAGTTCGGCAAATCTCCGCCTTTGATAATGACCCCGTCTCACTCCCAGAAATGGTGGGCCAAAGGCCATTGGTTGTTGGCCCCGAGAAAGCCCGAGGCGGCACAATGAAGCCCCGGAAGTGACAGTGGGAACGCAACTGGCCCTGGCACGCACTAGCACGCCCTCATTTGGCCCGATAGTGGAAACACGGCTATTTAGTACAGGTTACATTTGGTTTTCGGCTATTGTAAATGTGTACAATTTTAAATGTATGCATTGAGAGCCCTGTATTTCTGGGTTTTAACCAAATAGGGCCTTAAAAATGGAGATTCAAAGAGGGTATATTTAATACTTCTGGAGTTATAGGCACTCCAGCTTTGGAAAAACAACACTATTCTTGGACACCATTGCAAAACAATGGAACAAAGGGTTGCTAAAGTCAACTAATTTTAGCTATAGACCTACTTATCTCTTTGAAAATATACAATTATGAGACTGCCACCTTTCAAAGGATATTTTTAATTATCGAAAATTGTCATTTTGATCACCCTCTACAAAATGATGGATTACTCCATAAATATTCATCCATGCCGTTTAATGTTTTTGGCTTTCATCTTGATTTGTTTACCTTTCACCAGTAAAAAATAGATCAAAAACAACATATTGAGCCGAGGACCTCTCAAACTGACATGGATTGTGTCATGCATGCGTATATTTGCTAAAAGTGAATTTTGTGAATGTTTATGAGTACCCTAGCATATAGAGGGCCTAAAAATGACATCATACCTCTTGCTGTTCATTGGCTCATTGTATGATTCACTTCATTGTCGTTTATGTCCATTTTCATTGTCATTTTTTAGTTTCCTTGTAATGTTGTACTATTAGTTATGTTTGTCTTAAAGGCATAATTCACTCACAAATGAAAATTATTCATGTTGCTTCAAACCTGTTATGACTTTCTTCTGTTCAACACAAAAGGAGAAACATCTTTTCGGCATATAATGAAAATGAATGGTGACTTGGGTCTGTCTGAGCTCCAAAAAGGAACAAAAAACACCATAAATTCTGTAAAACTAATCGATATGACTTGTGCATCATATTACAAGTGAAAACTGACTTAAATTTCAATAGTGATTACTTGAACTGTGATTTAATGGTGTTTTATTGTCCTTGATGTTCCCACGACAGGGAAATAAGCTGTGAGAAGATTCTTCAAATTGTTCCAATCGTGTACCACTGAAGAAATAAAGTCTTATGGGTTTAAGTGACATTAGGCTGAGTAAATAATGACAGAATTAAAACAAATTGGGGTGAATTATCCCTTAGAGGCTTTTCAGATTTTATTTTTATGTGTTGCATCAGCCATCATGCATGTATTTGTGTGTTTGTGTCTCTGTGTGTGTTTGTGCTTATCAGAGTCACAAGAGGACAGTGTAGAGTTCCCTGACTCGTGTCCAACGGGGCCCATCCCTGAGATTAGTGTAACGGGGGTCACCGGAGACCGGCTGGCCAACGGAGAAGCCCTTCGCAGCAAGACGGAGGGGGAGGTGCTAGGGGGCGTCACAGAGGTGGGGGCTGACCCTAGAGGTCAAGAGGTCAGAAGGCAGAAGTCTGTTCGGAGGCACCTAGAAGATGGGACGCCCTCCGCGGGGCGGGTTCATTTCTAGAACCCCTCCCCCCTCGTCTTACACACCCCTCCCCTCTTCCCTCTGGCCCAGAGGTACTTGTGTGGGGCGGAGCTATGCAGGTTCTTAATAAGCGTGTTAATTCTTTTTGATTTATGATATACAACAAAAATTACATTCTTAAGAGAATTACAATGTCCCTCCTTTTGCCTTAAAGTTTAAAGTTTTGCTTTTTCCTTTTCTTAAATGAAATATTCCATGTTCAATACAAATTTAGCTCTATCTACAAAATTGGCTGCATTAAGTGGGTTACCACAGAAGATAATTTAAACTTGTTCTTCAGTTTGCAAAAATGACAATTACATAAACATTAATATAGTCAAGTATGAAAGCACTTTTCTGTCACTTGGAAAACAAATCGTGCTTTGGTAAGTCATAATTATGAGATAAAAAGTCAATTATGATATAATTAATTTATTTTGACACTCATAATTATGATTTACTATCTCAGAATTGTGACTTTTTATCTCAAGATTATGACTTTTTAATGATTATGATGTACTATCTGAGAACTATGTCTGTGAATCTGTGACTTTTTATCTCATAATTATGACTTACTATCTCAGAACTGTGACTATCTCATAATTATGACTTACTATCTCAGATCTGTGACTATCTCATAATTATGACAATATCTCAGATCTGTGACTATCTCATAATTATGACTTACTATCTCAGAACTGTGACTATCTCATAATTATGACTTACTATCTCAGATCTGTGACTTACTATCTCAGAACTGTGACTATTTCATGACTTACTATCTCAGATCTGTGACTATCTCATAATTATGACAATATCTCAGATCTGTGACTATCTCATAATTATGACTTACTATCTCAGATCTGTGACTATCTCATAATTATGACAATATCTCAGATCTGTGACTATCTCATAATTATGACTTACTATCTCAGATCTGTGACTATTTCATAATTATGACTTACTATCTCAGATCTGTGACTCTCTCATAATTATGACTTATCTCAGATCTGTGACTCTCTCATAATTATGACTTACTATCTCAGATCTGTGACTATCTCATAATTATGACTTACTATCTCAGATCTGTGACTCTCTCATAATTATGACTTACTATCTCAGATCTGTGACTATCTCATAATTATGACAATATCTCAGATCTGTGACTATCTCATAATTATGACTTACTATCTCAGATCTGTGACTATCTCATAATTATGACTTACTATCTCAGATCTGTGACTATCTCATAATTATGACTTACTATCTCAGATCTGTGACTATCTCATAATTATGACTTACTATCTCAGATCTGTGACTATCTCATAATTATGACAATATCTCAGATCTGTGACTATCTCATAATTATGACTTACTATCTCAGATCTGTGACTATCTCATAATTATGACAATATCTCAGATCTGTGACTATCTCATAATTATGACTTACTATCTCAGATCTGTGACTATCTCATAATTATGACAATATCTCAGATCTGTGACTATCTCATAATTATGACTTACTATCTCAGATCTGTGACTATCTCATAATTATGACTTACTATCTCAGATCTGTGACTATCTCATAATTATGACAATATCTCAGATCTGTGACTATCTCATAATTATGACTTACTATCTCAGATCTGTGACTATCTCATAATTATGACTTGCTATCTCAGATCTGTGACTATTTATCTCATAAATATTTTAATGATTTTTTCCTACTTGTGACCTTTTATCTCATATTTTTGACTTTAAATCTAAAAATTAGAACTCTGAATCTAATGATTATGATATTTTAATCTCATAAATATGTCATAGGATCTCACTATTATGACTTGCCAAAGCAATATGGTTCAAACGGGCTTCCATAATGACGTTTATGGGGCCAGCATCCCATAGGGGACATGTACTCTCAGACACCTACATTCTGATCTTTTTTTTAGCCCAAGGATACGTTCGGTGTGAACGGTCCTGTTGGGTTTTAAAAGCAGAAATGTGAAGCATGCAAGAACTTGCTTGAATTTTATCACACTTATCTCATGATAATACGTACAAGTATGTATAAGTCTTGTGGATGTACTTGTGAATTAACATTTAACAGTGGTAATCGACATTATATGCTACGTGCTTTTGATAGAAATTTGTATTGAACCTGGAACATTCTTTTAAAAATGTCACTAACATTTCCCCTGAAATCTTCTCCTAATGTTTGTGAATGACCTTGGATTCATGTTCCGTCTCACACATCTTCAGTATCTCCATCTCATCCGTCGATCATCCCCTAATTACATTTCTTCATTTCTGCCTTTCGTCTCTGCCTGTCAGTGTTTTCATCTAAATCAATCCATCTGAGCTCACCGATTACTGAAGTGATCCGCACTGTTTCAATCCACAATGCTTCTTCTATGAAACCTTCTTTCCCTGACACTTATCGACTGGGTTGCCAAGGGAAACGACCTCCCTGTAGATGCTTGAGAAATGAGACAGATTGGCAGGAAATGAGTGTGCTTCAAAGCAATAGAGACTATTTCTTAGAAAAGAGAGCAGAGATCTGGGGATGCACTGATATGAACATTTAGTCAAATACTGTTAAACAATATTTGTTGTTTGTTATGACTGATACACCATCGTGAAAATATGAAAATATTTATGTGAGCTGCTTCTTCAAGGATGCAAAAATGTGGATTTTGTTTGAGTTTGAAAAATAAGTGATGCTGATGTATTGGGCATCCCCGCAGAATACAGTTTTAGGGTTTTAGATGCATCTGATCTGCCTGCCAGTCTGTTCTCTTTCTTTCAGTTTTAGTCTGATCTTTGTGGTTTATTATGTCTTGATTCCTTCCTTTTTCCTAAAACAACCTTCTGCCAACATCTGCATCTACTAAAGCTCTTAAACACCTGTGTTTACACAGCCCTTTATTTCCCTTAAAATATGTTTATCCTTATTGTTTGAGGCTATCTCACTGCACTTCACTGTTTCCTGATTCTGAAAGTGTTTTAAATGTGTAGCTATTTTTGAATTTGTTTTTATTTTCAAAGCCTTAATATTGATAGAGGTCAAATTTATCTGGTTTATTTGGGGAGATTTCACAAAAACTGTCAAGAAAAGTTCTGGGTCATTTTCCACTGCAAAAAAAGTGGAATGAAAATGCTAAATTATATTTTGCATAAGGGAAATTAAATGTGCTTTTAGGAGCTTTTAATAATGTTTTACATTGACATTATTTTCAGACCAATTAAGCACATTTATGACCACAAATTCTCACTGCTGTAATTCAAAATACAGTTTAAAACTGTAATGACATTTATACTCTTAATTATATTTTTATTATTATTATTTCCGGACAGAATTATTTTTATTTCTATTAGTAATATTATTTTATTACTATTAGAGTAATGAGAATTTTTTTAATGACAATTAAGAGGAAAATGTGCTTAATTGTCATAAAGATAATGTCACAATTAAAAAAATTATAATATTTTTTGCCCATTATGCAAACAATTATACATCTTTATTTTCAAAACCTGATTCAGGGTAACAGTAAATTTGGGCTTTTTATTGGGGGAATTTACAAAAAATCTGTGACATTTCACTCCAAAATAATAATAAATAAAAATAATAGCAAAAAAACATAATTAGTTAAGATTTATACAATATGGCATTTTCATTCAAATTAAGTATTTTACACCTCATGTTATTTTCTTTGCTGTCATTATAGTAATTTAAATAATGCTTATTTAATAAACAAATATATGTATATTGTGTCCGGATAGAATGATTTTCATTACTGTATAAGAGTAATTAATTTATATATTATTATATTTTTTTTTTATTGTTTTGCAGCAATCAAAATTCACGAGGAAAATGTACTTAGTTATCATAAAGATTATGTAACAATCCCAAAAAGCAAACTGTTCTGGGGATTAAGGCGATTTTTATTTATTTATAAAAAAAAAAAAAAAATTTTTTTTTATTTATTTTCTCATGCAAAATCAAGAAGAAACAAAAACTAAATCTTTATAACAGTAAAATTGTTTTGGTTTAGTGGGGAAATTTCCCCCCCCAAAATTATACAAATATTTCACCCTAAAATTATTATTTTTTTTTATGTATAAAATATATATAAAATGTGTTTATTTGTCATGCAAATAATGCCACAAAGCAATAAATAAATAAATAAATAAATATTTAAAAAAAATAATAATAATTTGCAAAGAAACTGAATTAATTTTTTATTACTGTCATTTTAGTATTTTTCATACTGTAATTTAATTTGTACTGATTTAAAAAAATATATATAATAAGTGTCCAGACAGAATTACTGTATTACAATAATGAGAATGAGATTGTTGTTATTTTATATATATATATATATATTGCATTACTGTGATTTAAGCTTAAGAAAATGTGCTTAATTGTCCCAATAAAAATAGTGCCACAATTCCAAAAATCTTTATTTTCTGGGGATAAGGGTAATTTTCTTATGACCTGAACATGTTCTACGTTAAAGTCACCACAAAGTTTATTTTATTTGCTATGCCAACTTTTAAAGTGCTTCAGCACCACCACAGGAATATAAGAATTAATATGTGGAATTTGTTTTTTAATGATGCAATTCATTCTTTCTTCGCCCGCAGACGCAGTCGATTTGGGTTCCCCGGACGAGCTGACTGAAATCGCGGAGGTGGACGAGGGTATCTGTACGCAAGTCTCGGGCGGTCGGGCCAGCCCACCGATGATAGTCGTCAGCAACAGCGCCGTTACCGCAGCGCCATCTAGTGGTGGTGCGGGGAAGCTGGCAGGAAAAGGTCTCCGTCGTTTGACGGGACGATCGAGCAAAGAAAAGGACAAAGAGAAAGACGCCGCCACCGGCATAGATCAGCTTTCTCGTAAGCAGGCGGCCGTTCGTGCAATGAGCGAGAACCTCGAGCTCCTGTCACTCAAACGCCTGACGCTGACGGCCAGCCAATCAGTTCCTAAGAGCGGTTCGCTCAGCTTGTCGCGCACCGCCAGTGCCGTCTTCTCGCGCTCTTTCGAGCAAGTCAGTAACGCGCTCGCAGTCGCAACGGGCAACCAGCCGCCCAGCCGTGCACCGAGTCCAACCTCGAACCACCTCGTTCCCAAAGGTGGAATCCTAGAAGACGGTGCGGCCTATTCAGAGCACTTGAGCCCCACCCATCAACTTCGGCAGCGATCGCCCACCATCAGTATCCATGTGACCTCTGACCTGTGACCACTAATTCCCATCCTATGAAGGACTGGTCGCATTCTTTACAATGTGCAAAAACAGACCTGGCACTGCTGCCCCCTTGTGGCACAAAACTGCAGCACCTTAAAGGAAGTCTGTTTTTTTTTTTACCTACAGTTTTGTCAGTTGTGTATAATTACCAAAGTTATGTATTTTTGAAGTAAATGTTTTTTAAAATGACTTAATTTTCCCCAAAATTATTCTTTAAGGTGTTTATGAAGTCGGTGCTTAAGTTTACTCATGAAGTTTGAATATTAGCGGTATTGTATATTTTTAATGCTTTATCAATGTGCGCGTTCAGATGTACTAAATGTGGTATTATGATTTGTGTGTGCGGTTTTTTTTTTCCTGTGTGCGAGTTCTGTGTTCTGAAATGGAACTGAAGCATCTCTTCACACTCCGTTTCCATGGTAAATTGGATCAATCTCAAAACACAAACAGAAAATCTGGTGGAATTGGATCCCAAACAGAAGTAGTCTTTGTTTACATTGTTATTCATACGGTATTTGAAAGCAATATCATTGCTATTTTAATTGCAGTATGTGAGCTTCCATAAGGCCATAATAGATTAGATGTTTTTCGCACATGAGACCATTGGTCAAGTATTTGTATGCTTGATTAACCAGGTGTTATGTGAGTTAACCAGCTGCTCGGGTGTCATACTGATGTCATGCATTGAAAGCAAAGCACAAATATAGAGACCCATTAAACAGTGTGATTATACGCCACAAATCATTCCTTAATATAAAAAAAGATAAATCATTGTTTAATTATGGCACACACACACACACACACACACACAAAAAGTTTTTTTTTGGATTGGTACAGCACTATGGGAATGATGCCGATGTTTGTCTTATGCTTTTGTTTTTAAGGAAAATTAGTTTTCTTGTTAAAAAATAAAATATTTTTCTGGTCATAATGGTTTGTGTTTTTTTTTTTTATTTTGAAGTGGAACAACAATAACAGTGGATGTGCCTGTGTCCAGATTATTTTCCGAATGTGAACATTTTGAGAATTGTAAATATTATTGTAGTAAAGTCATTTTTTTGCCTTTTCAACAGAAATAACATGGTTGCAGTCTGAGAAAATAAAGATTTCTATTTCAAGAGGCCTCAACATTTTAATGAATGAAGTGAAATGTATCTATTATTTTAAACATACACTTAACAAATAAATAAATAATATAATATATATTTCACACCATTCAGCGGTCGTAAAAGTATTTAGACTCCCTGTCAACACTCAATATGCGAATGCCATTGCATTACATTACATTTATTTATATATATATATATATATTTATATATATATATATATATATATATATATATATATATATATATATATATATATATATATATATATATATAACTAGGTGTCATTTATGATCAATTTCTTTTTATTATTATTATATGTAATAACAAAAATACCTTGTACTTATAAGCGATAGAAATAATAAATATATAAAAATATTTAATTGAATATTATGGTTTATTATTTAGTATAATTGTATTATTCCCGTTAGTGTCTTGATGTGGCCACTGGGGGTCGCTGCTGTTGATCCTTCACACAACTGTCGCAAAACGGTGACTGCAACACACCAGCACACTTTACGTTATACACGTGTTTCCTGCGCTCTTCCGTGTCCTTCACGCTGCACGTCTGATTCAGAGCCGATCGTTCTTTCAATCTGAAAATAATCAAATCATGGCCAAATTGAGTAAAGAGAGTAAACAGCGGCTGCAGCAGGTGTTCCAGTGCGGCCAGTTCATCATCCGTTGGGGCTTCATCCCAACGGTGCTCTATTTGGGTCAGTATATTACATTTACGTGTGTGTGTGTGTGTGTGTGTGTGTGTGTGTAGGGCTCTTATGAACATCTGAATCATGTGTATGTGATTATAGGGATTCATGATGCTTTAATATGAGTCTGATGAAGGATGTGTGAATAATTAGTGTTTATATGAGTTTTATGAAGGGATAATTAATCATTTGTGTATGAATCTTATGAAGCGTCTGTGAACCATTTCTTTATGAGTCTATGAAGGGTCTTTGAATAATGTGTTTATATGAGTCTTATGAAGGGTTAATGAATCATTTGTTTATATGGGTCTTATGAAGGGTTATTGAATCATTTGTTTATATGAATCTTGTGAAGTGTCTGTGAATCGTTTGTTTATATGAGTCCTTTGATGCGTTTGTAAATCATTTGTGTTCAGATGAGTCTTATGAAGGGTCTATGAATCATTTGTGTTTATATGAGTCGTATAAAGGGTTAATGAATCATTTGTGTTCATACAATTCTTATGAAGGGTCTATGAATCGTTTGTGTTTATATGAGTCATATAAAGGGTTAATGAGTCATTTGTGTTCATACAATTCTTATGAAGGGTCTATGAATCATTTGTGTATATGAGTCTTATGAAGGGTTAATGAATCATTTGTGTATATCAGTCTCATGAAGGGATTATGCTGCGTTTGTTTATATCAGTGTTATAAAGGGTTAATTAATATTTTCTGTTTATGTGAGTCATAGGAAGGAATGGTTTATGAGTCATTTGTGTTTATAAGTCTTCTGAAGGGTTAATGTATTATTTTTGTTTATAATGGATTTATTAATGGTTTATGAATCATTGTGATTAAATCAGGCTAATGAAATGTTTATGGATCATTTGTGTCTATATGAGTCTTATGAACCATCTATGAATCATTTGTGTTTATGAGTTTTATGAAGAGTTAACGAATCGTTTGTGTTTGAGTCGTATAAAGGGATTATGAATCATTAGTATTTGTTTATATGAATCTTATGTAGAGTTAACGAGTCGTTTGTGATTGAGTTGTATAAAGGGATTATGAATCATTAGTATTTGTTTATATGAGTCTTATGAAGCGTTAACGAGTCGTTGTCTTTGAGTCGTGTAGAGGGATTATGAACAATTTGTTTGTTTATATGAATCTCATACGAATCGTTTGTGTTTGAGTTGTATAAAGGGATTATGAATCATTAGTATTTGTTTATATGAGTCTTCTGAAGGGTTTTCGAGTTGTTTGTGTTTTCACGAGTCTTATGAAGAGTTTATGAATCATTTAAGATTATATCACTCTTATGAAAAGTTAATGAATCATTTGTGTTTATATGGGACTAATGAAGGGTTTGTGAATCATTTGTGTTTATATGGGACTAATGAAGAGTTAATGAATCATTTGTGTTTATATGGGACTAATGAAGAGTTAATGAATCATTTGTGTTTATATGGGAATAATGAAGAGTTAATGAATCATTTGTGTTTATATGGGACTAATGAAGAGTTAATGAATCATTTGTGTTTATATGGGACTAATGAAGGGTTTGTGAATCATTTGTGTTTATATGGGACTAATGAAGAGTTAATGAATCATTTGTGTTTATATGGGACTAATGAAGAGTTAATGAATCATTTGTGTTTATATGGGACTAATGAAGAGTTAATGAATCATTTGTGTTTATATGGGACTAATGAAGAGTTAATGAATCATTTGTGTTTATATGGGACTAATGAAGGGTTTGTGAATCATTTGTGTTTATATGGGAATAATGAAGAGTTAATGAATCATTTGTGTTTATATGGGACTAATGAAGAGTTAATGAATCATTTGTGTTTATATGGGACTAATGAAGAGTTAATGAATCATTTGTGTTTATATGGGACTAATGAAGGGTTTGTGAATCATTTGTGTTTATATGGGACTAATGAAGAGTTAATGAATCATTTGTGTTTATATGGGACTAATGAAGAGTTAATGAATCATTTGTGTTTATATGGGACTAATGAAGAGTTAATGAATCATTTGTGTTTATATGGGACTAATGAAGAGTTAATGAATCATTTGTGTTTATATGGGACTAATGAAGAGTTAATGAATCATTTGTGTTTATATGGGACTAATGAAGAGTTAATGAATCATTTGTGTTTATATGGGACTAATGAAGAGTTAATGAATCATTTGTGTTTATATGGGACTAATGAAGAGTTAATGAATCATTTGTGTTTATATGGGACTAATGAAGGGTTTGTGAATCATTTGTGTTTATATGGGACTAATGAAGAGTTAATGAATCATTTGTGTTTATATGGGACTAATGAAGAGTTAATGAATCATTTGTGTTTATATGGGACTAATGAAGAGTTAGTGAATCATTTGTGTTTATATGGGACTAATGAAGGGTTTGTGAATCATTTGTGTTTATATGGGACTAATGAAGAGTTAATGAATCATTTGTGTTTATATGGGACTAATGAAGAGTTAATGAATCATTTGTGTTTATATGGGACTAATGAAGAGTTAATGAATCATTTGTGTTTATATGGGACTAATGAAGAGTTAATGAATCATTTGTGTTTATATGGGACTAATGAAGAGTTAATGAATCATTTGTGTTCATACAGGCCACTTAGCAGCAACTCCACTGATTCAGTCACCATTTACTCACCCTCGTGTTGTTCCAAACATGTATGACAAAACAAGATGTTTAAGGCCAAATTATACTTCGGATTCGACGTGAACATTTAGTGTATGTACAGTCAAATGCTCAGCCATTGGAAGAAGACACATTTGACCACGGCACACCTCAACGGCTATGAGAGTATTTCTGTTCAGGAGTTTAGACCCATAAAGATGCCTTTATAGTCCTTCAAGCTCGAGTTATACAAAAGTATACTTTGGGCTTTAGAATGTTAGCCTCAGTCACCATTCATTTACATTGTTTGGAAAAACAGAGCTGTGCCAACATTCTTCAGAATGTCCCATCTTGTTTTCCACGGATGAAAGAAAGTCATACACTTTTGGAACAACGTGAGGATTTAAGTAAATGATGACTGAATTTTCAAAGGACAAACAAACTCTTGTATTACTCTGTCATTATATTGTCACTTCAAGGGATTGTTAACCAAAAAAGAAAATTCTGTCATCGTTTACTCGCCATCATGTAGTTCCAAAACCGTAAGACTTTCTTTTTTCAGTGTTAAGCCTCAGTCACCATACACTTTCATTGCATCTTTTTCCATACAATGAAAATAAATGGTGACTGTCATTTTTCTTAATCATCTTTTGTTTTTCTTGTTTAGAAGAAAGAAAGTCATATGTGTTTGAGGTAACATGAGGGTGAGTAAACGATGACAGAATTCTCCTTTTAGGGTGAACTATTCCTTTAATGAAGCGTGCAGGTTGTCCGTGTCACGGTTTGAACACCAGAGTACAAGTGGTGTCACCCTGCAGCGTCATCACTGTTAAATGAGGAAATGTCACACAACTCGTCTCGTCCTTATTGACATTCTACAAAATTAGCTCGTCTGCATATTTTTGGCTGGTGGGAAGTTTTTAAATGAATGAGATGCAAAAGGAAGTACCTTTTTTTACCCGTTGAGCTACTTTACAGGGAAAAGCCCTGCGAGAGACCATTTGCTGATGTAGGGAGTCCCAAAATGAACATTTTAGGACAGTGGTTTGGACATCTAATCAAATGACGTGTTGTTTTAAAAATGAATTTTGATTATAAACTTGTCGCTACTCGAGTATCAAACCATACGTATTCATTGCGTTACTTTTTAGAGCTCAAAAGTTCCAGAAGTAAAAATCCCATTATTATTATTATTATTTTCCATAGGAGAATTGATTATTACCGATAACTTAGAAACCTTTAAAGGTGTTTTCACACTTGAGTCCTCTTTAGGGTTAGGGTCAAAACCTAAAACCCTAATCCTAATGTTGCGTTCACATACAACGCTAAGCGAGTGTTTCGCGCGGCGCAATTACATACAAAGTCATCGCAAAGATGCGAAGAGATGCGAATTCAATGACGCGACTCGAACACGCGAAATCGCTCGAGTTTACATTTTTGAACTTGCGTGAGAAATTAGCTCGAGGCGTTGTCGCGAAAGACTATCAGCATTGAGATTGTCCGGATGTCACTGACGTACTGACGTAGTAGCAGAAGAAATCTGGAAAAATGGATGAAAACATTGTTAGCGAGGAAGTTGGACTCCCCGGTAAGTTCTGAAAATATGCGCGTCTACTTGATTCCAGCTATTGGTTGAACTTTACTATGAACCAAGTCGTAGAAGCCCCTCCTCCTGTCCTTTTCCGGAAGAGAAGCGGGAATACTCGCGGGTTCGCGTTACTCGCACGAACACAAGTTTAAACACACATTTATAATCCAGCGGTCAAACTTGCGCGAGGTGAAAATTGTCTTTGCGTTGTGTGTGAACGCACCATAAGAATCAAACTCGGACCCCTTTAAATGGACCAAAATTAAATAGAGAGAGAAAAGGACCCAGTTCTCTTTGCTTTCACACTATTTGTGACCTTGAAAGTGGGCTAAAATCTATTTCTGGTCCACTTACATTTATGCATTTGACAGACGCTTTTATCCAAAGCGACTTACAGTGCACTTATTACAGGGACAGTCCCCCCGGAGCAACCTGGAGTTAAGTGTCTTGCTCAAGGACACAATGGTGGTGGCTGTGGGGATCGAACCAGCAACCTTCTGATTAACAGATATGTGCATTTGCCCACTACACCACCACCACTTGACCCATTACGGGCTCTATTTTGCATTCACACTGTTGTTTATGTGGAACACAGACATTACTGTTGCCGCGGAGACATAGCATGTCTGGAGGCTTCACGGCATCCACGCACAACTCGCCACGTGCCCCACCGAGAGCGAGAACCACATTAAAGCGACCACGAGGAGGTTACCCCATGTGACTCTACCCACCCTAACAACCGGGCCAATTGATTGCTTAGGAGACCTGACTGGAGTCACTCAGCACGCCGTAAAAATGTTGTTTAATTGTGGAATACCTGGTGAAGAACTACACTACCCATGATCCTGAAGAAAAGGATTCACCAATCAGAATTTCGGCCAACAAACTGCGGCAAATGAGCTCTGCAGTGACCGCCCACGAGTGACTCAACACTCTCAAACTACACATATCTGAATGTTTTGAAGTAAACTTAAGATATATTGTTTCTAAACTAGTAACCAACAGCTTTAAATCTGTAGTTCTATATTTATCTATAGTTTTTAATTTGCTTGCGTTATTCACAATGCATCATGGGATTGTAGTTCATTCCTTCATTAAGTGCACAGTCTTTTCCTTTTGTCTGATTTTCAAATCAAGGGCGTAGATTTGGTTTACACATGGGGGGATGCTTGCTAGTCTTGTTTATTGGGGGGTTACCTCTTTTTATTAATTTTATTAAATCCCTATGGGGGGAAAAAAAGAATGGGGAAATATACATCCAGAACCAAGACGGTTGAAAAGTGTGTGTGCTTCCAGGACCCAAACTGTCCCTTTAATACCTCAAAATAAACCAAAACGTACAATGTGCCAGCTGTATTGTTCTGTCATTCTTTTGGCACGACAGCTGAGGTTTTGCTAAGTTTATGTCTGTCCATGTGTTGCACAAATGATTCACGTGAGGTTTCGATGGCTCAGCGATGATGTCTGATTTCTTCAAGGTTTCGTTTGGTTGATTCTGTCATTGAGTAAATAAATCCTGTAGCGAATGACAACAGCAAGAATTGCAGAGGTTTGGGCACTTTCTCTTGAGTTTCAGTGTGAGTTTTGACCCACTTCCTGTGTCTTCCGTCTGGAGTCACTTCCTGTGTGTGCCCTGCAATGCAGGACTTTTCTCTTGACTCTCATCCACATTTCCTCAGATGTGAGGAAAAAAATTTTTATTGAAGAGTTTCTATGTACGTTTTTGAGAATGAGGAATCCAGGCTTGCATGAAACTGAATGCTTGCAAAATATTACCCAAGTGTGTATTATGCACTTAACACTATGTGGAGTGTTTAAAATGGCTTAAAATACTATTCCAACATTTTCCGGTTGCTTCAGGGGACAAACAACTTGCAATTAGTGGCGATAATAGCAAAATAGCCAAATATCGGCCCAATTAATCACCCTGACCGATATATCGGCCTATCACATTCCCAAATAATTCAACTACATACTGTTTATATTAGTGTTAGACCTACGACCGGGACGATATTTGTCCATTTTGAGATTATCGGTATAAACCGATAAGTGTGCCATACATACAGTGTTACCAATCGGTAATGCACATTTCCTGCTTTCAATTTGTTTGTGAATATTAAGTGAATGTTGCGTAAATCAGTTTTGGTTGCACTTTATTTTAAAGTACGTGTACTTTCAGTATATTTGCAGTGTACTTACCCAAGAAAGTACTAAGTAATATTAGGTAACTATGTACTTAATATGGGTTAGGGTTTGTACCTAGTAATTACTGGATGTGGAACAGTACTGTAAAATAAAGTGCTATCACAGTTATTATTATTATATGTAAAAATGATAATAAATCATATGTTGTATTGTTTAGTTTTTTCGTAGTACTTTTGATATAGTAGCACTTAAATGTTATATGTAGAATTAAATGTACATTTTTAGATACCAACATTGTAAGTATTTTGTGTTAAAAATGCATTGTAAAGGTATTATAATGAGAGTTGTCAGAATGAACGTATGCGATTTGAAGTTTATTTTTCTTAATCGCGATTAGCGCATTTACTGTTAATACGGCATAAAAAATTGTGTGAAGGACGGAAACTTTGTTGTGTGTCCACCCGGAGTCATTACACTGACACACACACCACAGCGCCAGAGCCCTTCTACCAAGATGTGCCTACAAGCTTAGCATAAAATAGCATGACGCGGCAGTCCCATTGATAATCTATGGGCTGTTCTGTCGTAATACACTCCTATGATAGAACCGAGAATCGCTGACGGCGCTTCCCTGTCATTGATAAAATTGTGGAGAAGGGAGCAATTATTAGCGCAATTTGATGTATAAAACAAGCCCAGATGGGACTTGTAAGGTGCATTTTAATTACCACAGAAGCAAGTCAAGTCTTAACTGTCACCAAAATGCTGAATAAGACATTTTTGTCTGTAAGCGCTGGTCAAAGCAGCGTCGAAGCTCTGAATCAAGAACGCAGCTTCACGATTGCTGTAACAAAGGGGATAGTCACAGTCTACCGGCTGATTAATATTGTATTAATCTCCTTTTCTCCCAATTTGGAATGCCCAATTCCCACTACTTAGTAGGTCCTCATGGTCCTCTGATCTACTTCACCTTTGTTTGCCTACTCGGCCTCTTAGATCTTCTGAACTTGGCCTTTTGTCTGTTTCTAGATCTGGATTGTCCACTGTAGGTGGAAGGTCATCCTGTGTTGTTGCTCCTATGCTATAGAACGCATTACCCCCTACTTTTCATAATATTTGTATTCTATCCACTTTCAAGACCCAGCTGAAAACGTAGCTATTTGCAGTATACTTTCAGTAACCTTTTTTTCCCCGTTTATCATGGGAGTGGTGGTGGCGTAGTGGGCTAAAGCACATAACTGGTAATCAGAAGGTTGCTGGTTTGATCCCCACGGCCACCACCATTGTGCCCTTGAGTAAGGCACTTAACTCCAGGTTGCTCCGGGGGGATTGTCCCTGTAATAAGTGCACTGTAAGTCGCTTTGGATAAAAGCGTCTGCCAAATGCATAAATGTATAATGTTATGAAATGTACTTGTTGTAAAGCGACCTTGAGCTTTGGGAAAGGCGCTATGTAAATAAAACTACTTCTTCTATTCATAGTTATACCGTAGAGATCTCTTTTTTTGCGAGGCATGGTTCGTGTGAATAGCACACTTAAAAAGTCAGAGTAGCTCCAACCCACACCTCCAGTCTTGTTTCATTAATTGGATGCCATGTTTACTAACTCCTGACTATAATAAGCATTTTGATGCCTTTAGCCTAGGGATTCGCTTATTTTTTCCACAGCACTGTGAATGCTTAATGGGATGTTCAATAAAGACATGAAAGATTATAATTGTTTGTGTGTTGTTGGCTTAAGCACATTGTGTTTGTCTATACTTGTGACTTTAATGAAGATGAGATCACATTTGATGTCCAATTAATGCTGAAAACCAGCTAATTCCAAAGGGTTCACATACTTTTTCTTGCCACTGTACAAGTGAAGATGCACATAGCAGTATATGATATTTCATAAGTCAAATTTACTAGCCGATGGTGATTCTTTCTCCAACGTTACTGTAGAGGTTGTGTATCTAATCGATATTTGATTGACTACTAGCTAACAGAGTTGAATGCCTTCCAGGTTTCCATGGTAACACATGTTATTCTTTTATTTTAATTTCTTTCCAGGTTTCAAACGAGGTGCAGATCCGGGAATGCCCGAGCCCACAGTCTTCAGGTGAGTAATTAAATGCCACACTCATAGTTGTTTTTTTTCCATCATGGCCGTTGCTAAAATTCACAGGGCACGGGACAACGATTTTCCCATTTTACTCCAGGAGAACACTTTAAAGATTTTCTTTATTTCCAGTTTGCTTTGGGGATGAAGATGCACTGGAGAGCCGCAGCACACACATACATCTGGATCTTCTCTCTCAAAACGTTACTCTCTATAAAACCCAATGAAGACTCGTAGACGAACATCTTCCATCATCTCAACTTCGGAGCTTGAAACGTAATTTTGTGCTGATATTTATGTAAAGACTGTACGTCACATCATTTCCATAATTTCCTGCTTTTTTTGCTTTCTGGGATTTCTCTGTCCAAAACATGTATTGTCACGAGAAACACAAAAATGTAACCAAATTGTCTTTATTTCTTCAAATGATATCATTGTAAACAGTCTCATTAAAAGTTTACATTTATACATATTTATTAGTGCAATTTTCTGTGTTGTTTAAATGAGAATACAGTAAATAAAAGTACAGGACCAATATTCAGTGTTGTACAAATGAGAAGTTAAAAACGCACATAAATAACGTTCCTTGACCTTGAATCACATAATTTAAAAGTGTAATAATATATATATATTTTATCCCCCTTTCTCCCAATTTGGAATGCCCAATTCCCACTACTTAGTAGGTCCTCGTGGTGGCGCTGTTACTCGCCTTAATCCGGGTTGTGCATGACACCGCGGAGACTCGCAGCATGTGGATGCTATTCTCCGCGATCCACGCACAACTTACCACACGCCCCATTGAGAGCGAGAACCCCTAATCGCCACCACGAGGAGGTTACCCCATGTGACTCTACCCTCCCTAGCAACCGGGCCAATTTGGTTGCTTAGGAGACCTGGCTGGAGTCATTCAGCAAAACGAAATAAATATATATTATAAATATCAAATAAATAGTGGTTTGATGTGGTTCTGTGGTTAGTTCTTCTTGGAGACGAACTCACTGGGTCTCTTTCTGTCTTCATTCCTCTGAATGTAATTGATCGCTCGGCATGTAACGGTCATGACGTTGGTAAAGTTGATCAGGATGGAGTGCACGGCCGTCTTGCGTGTCCATGTCGATCCGACAGGTAGAGGAGGGCTGGAGATGCCTTCAACCTGTATATTTCTCTTCTGGAGCTATAGGTATAAATAAATGTATAAACATTTGTTTAGAAGCCACCACTTATGAATATACAAATATCTGTAACACTTTACAATAAGGTAAAATTTCCTTCCTACTCCCTGAAATATATTACTAAAATAAGTGTCCTGGGATATCTCACTGGTCTCTGTGACAGCGCAACACATATGTGCCTCCGGGCCACAGTTTGCACGTTTTCATAGTTTTGTAGTTTCAGCGAATTATTGAGGCTTAATGCCATTTTTAAGCCATGTTGTTCATAACCGTAGACAGTTGAGGGCGCTATTTTGTTGCTGTTTTTTTTAGCAACAATTTCTGCACAATGGCGGCCTCAATAAAGCTAGTTTTGTATATTTGGAGGGCGTGTTTTAGAAAGAGGGGGCGTGGCTAATTCAATGTTGTTTTTTACAGCATTATTAATCTTTGTTCATTTATCAGTTTAATATTAATATAACATTTTAAAATGAACAGTATTGTTGGTTCGTGATCATTTTGCTGTAATGCAAATACAACTTTTAATGTTACAGTCACACTTTATGGGGTAAGTTGTCACTGTGGGAACCTGATATTAAATTAATTATAGGCTTTCCTGTTAAATATTATGAAATGGCAAAAATGTAAAAGGTAACATACAAATGATGCAAACTATTGTGTTTGACCAGCAGATATTGTGATAAAATTATTGGATAAAATTACAGTTTGCCTTGATCTCCACATATATATTAAATAATGCAATTAGTATACAATTTAGGGGGAGTTTTTTTTGGGTAAAAATATTCTTTAGCATCAACATGCAAAAGTGTGATTTCAATATTTTGACATTTAAGTACCAAAACAAACTTCGCCACCTCTTGTAACCAAAGTAAATAAAGATGCTAAATTCATCCCAGTGACCACTGTGATAGCGTGCGCTTATTTGCTTTTAACATTCAAGTGCGCTTACCTGGATGTTAATGGAACCCAGCAATCGTTTCGTCCCATATTTGGCATCGTTCATCAGGGATGAGGTCAGATTTTCTCTCTCAATGTAACTCATATGATTTTTATACCAGGTCAGAACACTGTAAATGCGCCCTAGACACCTTTCCTGAAACACAAGACATTACACATGTTCATTTAGGGGGGCTTTTGAATACTTTAAAATCTTCAAAAAATGATAAGTGAATAACAACTTAAATGTCTGCTACTCACACAAAGCTATCATATGACTGCAGAAGACTTATAATAGGAATATAGTGCACAAGTTGTATAAACTACTTATATCCTCATGACAGGGCTGGATTGGTAATCTGGCATACCGGGCATTTTCCCGGTGGGCCGACACACTTTTGGGCTGATCAGGGGCGGATTGGCCATTGAGAGAACCAGGCCGGCCGAGAAACAGGCCGGATGGGCTGCGATAAGCTGAAATGAGCCACGCGTTATGCCAAAGGGGGCAGCGATATGCAGAAAAGGACAGTGACATAAGGTGCATTTTAAAACTGTTCTGAGACCAGTGCTGACAGACAGCACACTGGAGGTTAAGTCGTTCACTAAATAGGGAGCAAGGGAGCATCCTATAGCTCTCAAGTGCGTTCACTCCTAAAATCAGACCAAAAGTTCAGTTTCAGGCTGCAGATGATGTTTGGATCACTCAACATGTTTAGCACACATGGGACAATGATAATCCGTACATAGATTCACCATTTTAAAATGCTACATTATATTTTAACATTATATCGTGACATGAAGCGCAGGATAGTAGAGCTGCAGACGCGGTCATTTTTACGACGGTAGACCGTAGTGTGACGCTCTTGTTCTACCCGCTCCGTACGGGACTCGAACCTAAGTCTCCGGCGTGGGAGGCGGGTGCTCTAACAAGGAGGCTAAAGGCTACAACCCTAGCGTCAGTCGCTAGTGCACCTCTTGAGGTCAGGAGAGTGAGGTTTATACACTGCACAGCTATCTACCAGCTGGCTCCCGTTACACTCACCCCTCTAAACCTCACTCCCATCCGGGTCACGGCACCAATGTGACGCTCTTGTTCTACCCGCACCTTACGGGACTCGAACCTAAGTCTCCGTCGTGGGAGGCGGGTGCTCTAACAAGGAGGCTAAAGGCTACAGCCCTAGCGTCAGTCGCTAGTGCACTTCTTGAGGTGAGGTTTACACACTGCACAGCTATCTACCAGCTGGCTCCCGTAACACTAGCGGAGAAATACAGTTAGCATCTTTGGCTAAAATACTCTGCAGAAAATGAAGCTGAAACAATCTTCATGTGTCAGATATGGCAAGGTTTGTGACAGGACAATTCATTGTGGTTCCAGAGCGCCGTCTAAAATTAGCATTATTAATCTACATGTTTCAAGCCTATTGATAATAAACAGAGATTTTTGTTTACATTTTGTGAAAATGAATCCGAGATAAAATCATCTATGGTGTGGAGTCCTCGGGGGGGCCTTGGTAGCTCAGCGAGTATTGAGGCTGACTATCACTCCTGGAGTCGCGAGTTCGAATCCAGGGCGTGCTGAGTGACTCCAGCCAGGTCTCTAAGCACAAATTGGCCCGGTTGCTAGGGTGGGTAGAGTCACATGGGGTAACCTCCTCGTGGTCGCTATAATGTGGTTCTCGCTCTCGGCGGGGCGTGTGGTGAGTTGTGCGTGGATGCCGCGGAGAATAGCGTGAAGCTTGCACACTCGCTACGTCTCCGTGGTAACGTGCTCAACAAGCCACGTGATAAGCTGCGTGGATTGATGGTCTCAGACGCGAGGCGACTGAAATTCATCCTCCGCCCCCGTTTCAGGCGAGTCACTACGCCCCCATGGGGACTTGGAGTTCTTTGGGAATTGTGTATTCCAAATTGGGGTAAAAAAACAATAGCTTAGAGTATTTTTAAACAGCACTATTTAGATTTTAGTTTTTCGTAGATTTGCATTTAAAAATATCAAATTGGTTCATTAAGACTTTTACTACCCCTGAAGCCCCATACATTATCTTTCCTATATATGTACTGTATATATAAACAGTAGAAGATCCCCCGTACTCCACAACTTTGGATGTCTTTGGGCCACAATGTCCTTATTCTTATTAGCCAAGAGTTGTTGAGCGGAGGGGGGGGGGTGTTCGCTGCCATTTTCTGTATATCGCGGCGGCATTTTTGGTCCGTTCTGCATAACGTGGCGGCTCATTTTAGTTTATCGCAGCACATTCAGCCCATTTCGCGACCGACCCACCGGACCCCTCGGTTCTCCCCTGATCGGCCCCAAAGTGCATCGGCCCACCGGGAAAATGCCCGGTATGCCAGATTACCATTTCAGCCCTGAGTTAAAGTGTTAATAACACAATCAAAAACATTTGTTTTGCATGTGCAACTAGTATTTAATCCATTTAAGTCCATTTAATTACATATATTAAGTAGAAACAGCAACATTTAAATAGCAAATCTAAGTTAAGTCTACTTGCATTTAGTTACCTTAACTTAAAAAGTTGAGTTAAGTCACCAAGTTAAGTGAATTTGACTGTACTAGTTTTGTAGACGCGATTACTCAATTCAACTGAGGGAACGAGTTTACTCAATCAATAGAGTAAAGTCAACTTATTCGAGTTTTCAGTGTTTGAACTGTCATGTGAAAGAAAGAGCTGCGCAAAGATTCTACAAAATTCACTTTTTGTGTTCCACACACACACACAAAAGCATTTGGAACAACTTGGGTGTGAGTAAATAATTACATCATTTTTGCTGTGAATTATTCCTTTAAACGTTTGATTTAAAAGTTTAAGGATATCATATCTTTCATAATGAGTATGACCGTGTTTGAAGTCATTTTCTCAGATGAAAAGTTCCCATTATTGAATCATCTGTAAATGAATCACAACCAAAATAACGACATGTTGATATGAATGATGTTCTTACTGTGCTGAAGTTTCTGGACAGACATCCGTCTGTGGCTTTGAGGTGTGGAGTGCTGATTTTCACACCTTCAAATGAAGTCATGTTCACCATTTCTTTGAATTCTTTCTCAAACTGGACATAAAGAACATGCAGGGTTAGTTGAAGACAATCATCAATCCCAAAACATCTTCAATTCAATCTGTCTTGAAAAGCACCTGTTCATCTCGCAGTGTTTTCACGTCCTTGAGTAGTTTTTGTGCCATCAGGTGCCATTTCTGTTTTTCGGTTGGAGGACTCTTAATGTCAACATCCTGAAGTTCGTCCCCTGATGTTTCGGTTAATTCATCCATACTGCTGTACAGAGCCGCTGCATGTGTAACACTGATGAACACTGCAAGAGTGAGAGACAGCGAGACAGTATCTGCAGAGAGAGAGAGAGAGAGAGAGAGTGAGGAGAGCTGTCTGTCTGCACACGACTGGTAGATATTCGATCAGTCTTACTCCTCCACTTACTCAGAGATAATGGCATCATTAAATTGAGCAAGATTATTCGATACTTCCAGAAAACCCAAAGCTACTGAAGTTTTTCAGTTTTAGAGTCAGTTTTATACACAGACTTCAGGAGTTTCCACCTCTCAACCCGCCTCAAATGCATAAAAATAGGGGGAAACTGCCTTGATTCTTATTTTCATAAAACAATTACAATTCTTTTCCCCTCTAAAATCACAAAGAAAGTACAAGTGGTGATTTTTTTAAATGGTACTTTTATTGCTTTAAAAAATATTCATTACATATTATAGCATATACGACTATATATATATATATATAACCTATAGTATATAAAAAATATATAGTATATACTAATATATATATATATATATATATATATATATATATATATATATATATATATATATATATATATAAACCTTTGTATATACTACTATATATATACATATATATATATATATAGTAACCTATAGTATATACTATATAGTACATACTATGCTGTAGTATCTTTTTAATAAGTTGTAGTATTTAGTACTTTATAGTATTTTTGCTTTATTTTTTGTTCTAAAGCACAGCGTTATGCACCAAATCTCGCACAAAAAACTGCATCTGGGAGTCTTTGTCTTTGCCCACCATAGTAAACATAATGACATTTTATAAATCGATTTTAAAAACCATCGGCTGAGTTATCGGCTTTCCCCACCACCTTAGTTATCAGTATCGGCAAAATCCACTATCGGTCGACCTCTATCTATTAGTAACCTAATGTTTATCACCTAATTAAATAATGGTTTAAACTAGTACAAAATGATGAGTTATAAGCTGTAATTTATTACTGTGTATATAATATTCTATATACTAACTTTGACTATTAGTATGTACTATACTATATTTCTAATAAGTAGTAATAATACTTAGTAGCTAATAGTAATGATTGTAACCTACTTAATATATAAAAACAGTACATTTCTTAATGTTGTTTTTGTTTTTAAAGTTTACATTATTACATATACACTATATAGTAATACATAATATATTGCTTTAGTGTATATATATATATATATATATATATGTATATATATATATATATATATATATATATATATATATATATATATATATATATATATATATATATATATATATGTGTGTATATATATATATATATATGCATATACTGTATATAAATATTACTTTAACTTATTCCAAATACTATATATATATATATATATATATATATATATATATATGAATGCATATTTATATTAATATTATTCTTATTATTACTATATTATATTTTGAATTAGTAATAGTAATAATAACAATAAAATTTAGCACCAACTTGATAATAAATTAAAATAATTATGAAGTAATATGAAAAATAGTACATTTCTAAATGTTGAATTTATGTTTACTGTATTGGCAATTAATATTATTTCTGTATCTCTACTAATTCAATAAGGTTCAACATCATCTTGGATATCTAAATATAGTAATTCATCAAATGTTTATCCTGTTATGTGGTCACAATGGGAACCTGCTGTTTATAGACTCTGTTTGAAATAGAAACACTATTTAAATGTTATTTAAATTATGAATGCAAAACTATTCATAAAACAGCAAAAAGTTTAGAAAAGGTAACAAAAATATTAAACTATAATAGCTAAAATATTTAACTGCTCTTTTTATAATTAATGCATTCAACGTATTAAACGGGACTACTTGCCCCACGTTTTTTAAGCCTTTTTATTTCTAAATTGTTTACCCAACAGCTGAAATGAAAATATTATATTTGTATTTTAGTTTGCAGAACAGAATGCACAAAAATGATCCTAGTTTAAGACATTTCTGAACTAGTTGTTTAAAACCAAAGGTAACGTAGTGTTCATGCAATTAGACTTTTGACTCAAAATCTAATAAAGGGACATTTTAGCTTTGCATGCTGGACTTGCTATTCACACACAGTTTCATATTCCTAATTGTTTCTATTATTCTGATTTTAAGAAAATAAAACAGACATCACAAATGCATTCCCATTTGAAATAAAAAATGTAAGTAAAAAGTCATGTGTCACTCTTATCCTTCTTCATTTTTTAATTCTGCTTTCAGTAAGTGCCTCATTCTGTAATATAATCATCTACAGTATTTTTGATGTCAGTATCTGTGGTCTTGAGATCCTCTGATGACCACAGGCCTGCTACTGCATATAGATTGTGGTTTGTAAAACAAGAGTATTTCCCTTTTGAACAAGTGGAAAATATTCAGTCGGTGGTGTACATGAACTTGGGGAGATTGAGAGAGTGTGCTATTATTTTAAGCAATGATGGAAGTTTCCATAACTTTTTTTGGGGACAAAAGCTGCACTACCTTTATGAAATAAACGGGTTATTTCTTGCATATGTTTACATTTAAGAATGGTTTGGTAACCCAGAATCTCGAAAATCAATTGCAAATGTAAAGTGGCTCCGAAACGTAAGTGTCCAGATACTTTTTGGGGCCGATGAATGTAGTTAACATTTGCCTTTAGTGGAAGATCATGATTGAAAAATAATGCAGGAATGAACTTTTGTAGAAAATGTTTTTGCATAATTGTTGTGAGCAATTTCAAACAAACATACCAAAACATGTTAGTATTTATTTATTTAATCAGGGACACTACACATTAAGAAATATAATATCAATGTAAAATGTGCCAGATTTAGCCAAGATGGCTCATTTTCATCTGTAGTCCCATGTCAGTTCATCTAAAAACATAAAGGCTGCTTTCCTATTTATTAAGAATGGTGGAAACAATATTTTGTGGTTTTTGAAGGAGGTGTGATCAAGTTTTTGATGATTCTGACATTTTTCCACTATGCTTCTATTGAAGTGTTTTTTTTATAATTATTATTATCAGTAAATCTGAACTTTCTTCTGAAGCTGCTATTTACTGGATCTCAATGCTCATGTATTTTTCGTTATCGTAGATGAATGCAATTTTTGCAACGGCTGTATTTCCTGACTGATGATCTTCGTAGCATGCTGTTCACCAACAAAACCAAGCTGGTGGAGCTGATTAGCCATATTGGTCTTGGTGGATAAGCTATTGAAGCAGCAGGTTACTGTATCAATAGTTCCATTAAAAGCTATCTGCCAGAGAATTTAATGGTGCACAACATTGCATACATTCTCGTTTTTAGAGGTCAAGCTCCACTCAAACTATATATTTATTTCCAGTGATTTGATATAGCTACAGTATAGCTTGCTGTGCAATTTCAACCAAATTGGCTGTGTGATTAGTGCACAAAAACGAACAAAATCTTCTGCTTCCAAGAGACTTAAATAACCCACTTTGTCTGAGATCCCCTGATTTCACTCTAAATCGTTTAGCGTAGGCTACTAGAAATTTGCATATGTTACAGTATGTGGTGCAGAGCTGGTACAGAAAGTTTCTCTTAGAAATACTTGAGATATAATCATATGCGCTTTTATTCCACAGAAATTCATAAATGTATGAGATGCGATTGCATGGGTGTTTTTGGAGAGGCATTACGGTTTCAGAACCTATTTGGGGTTTTTCTATCAGTGATGATCGTTGCTTATGATCTATTCTAGCTCATAATAAGTGCACACCAATGATATAGAAATGTGTAAATGTATTATCTCCTGGAACAACAGTGTATACAAAGATAACCCAACAGTGGGTCAAAGATAACCCAAAGATAAGCCCTCTGATTTCTTCGAGAGCTACAAGTCAAAGGTCAAAGGTCCTTTTTTAATTCAGTCAGTTGTCTCTCCATGGCCCGTAGCTTTGTGAGGCTCTAGGCGAGATCATGAAGATGGGCCTCATTGATGTCATTGCATTAAAACAGAGCCATTGCATCAAACTCAAACATAAAAACAATTTAGCCAATTTTTTTAATTTACGCATTTCAGTTTCATTACAAAATTCCATCCAATAGAATTGTGTAATGTTTAATATTTCGCTTTTTATTTTATCAAAGATTACTCAATTCAATCAGATGGAATTTTGTTATGAAACTTACATGCGTAAATGTTAAAATAATTTTTTTTGAGTGTGTGGCGAGAAAAAACCCCAACAAAAAAATACACTTTTCATAGAAAAAATTAAAGGGATTACTTAATTACAGTTACTTCTGATGTAATTGCGTTAAATACTGTATAGACTCTATTCAATATAAAACAATAGTGAATTTAAAATAGAAATTTTACATCTAATGTTAAAATATATATTTTCTAATTTAACGCTGCCCCTTTAAATTCTTTGGCCAGCTCATGAATAATTTATTTGATTTTATTTGAAAGAACAGTTTCATGTCTATCCTTGTATATTTCATCTGATCGAGGTTGATCAGGGTTTTAGAAAGTAATTAGTAATAATTAATGCAATTACTTTTCAGACAGAGTAATTAGTACAGTAATCTAATTACACTGTAGAAGATGTAATTAGTAGTTAGTAATTAATTACTTTTTAGAGTAACTTGACCAACACTGGAATTAATATATATATGTTTATATGTAAATGTTAATGTATATATAAATGTTTCAAATATCAATTTAGAAACTGCAAAAATAGATATAATGCCCATTAAAAGTCGGTGAAAGCACATTTCTTCATTTGCTTCACAAAATGAAATCGCGTTTACCCAGTAATGGGTGTAATGCATTACTAAGTAATGAATTACTGAGTAATGAATTACTGTAAATTACTTTTTCCATTGAAAAAGGTCAAATAAGCGATTGCTCTTATTTTTTCAGTAATTAATTACAGTTACTTCTGATGTAATTCTGTTAAATAGTGTATAGACTCAATTATAGAACAATTATAGATTAAACAATAGTGAATTTAAAATAGAAATGTAACTTCTAATGGTAAAATGTATTATGTAAAATGTTTTCTAATTGAATGCAGCTCCCTTAAGTTCTTTGGCCAGTTCATGAATACTTTATTTGATTTTATATGATTTATTTGAAAGAATTAAAAGTACAGTTTCACGTCTATCCTTGTATATTTCATCTGGTCGAGGTTGATCAGGGTTTTAGAAAATAATAAGTAATCCAATTACTTTTCAGACAGAGTAATTAGTACATTACACTGTAGAACTAGAAGAGGTAATTAGTAGTTGATAATAAATTACTTTATTTAATTAATTTACCGAACACTACGTTTCCCTGTGGTAACCAACCACGCCTCTTAAACGTTTTCCGTTATGTTCAGTAACGGACGACAAATTGATTTATCAAGCATTTTCATGAGACATTTACATTTCACAATTATATAGCACTTTCTTTGTTTAGCACTTTATTTACATCACACATTTATGGCAACACCTCTCAATGATAGTTAGAGGTTTATATTTTTTTAAACTGTGGTATTGGCGCCAAAAGTCAATCTAGGTTGCGCGAACGAACCTCGTCAAGGAATTGAGCGGGAAAATGACCACAGAAGTTCTTTTGAGAGACTCAGCGTCCTTTGATCATCCTGTCTAGACCATGGGGAAATCCATCCACCGTTTTGCCAAAGTTTTGCCAAATATTTCTACTATGTTTTGGGAGATTTTCTTTGGTTGTTGTGGAACCACTAACTCAGAGAAAATTTGGAGGACTCCCCTCTATGAATTGAAACGTGAAATTGAGCGAACTTGGGTGGAAACCCATCTTATGGTATCCTAAACTTTTTGAGCCTTCGACTTTCTGTGAGGAGAAACTAGTTCTCTACAGTAACCACTAGATGGAAGTGTAATACTGATCCTTCTGCCTATTCATTTCCATTTAATTTAGACAGTTTTGATGACCACACTCACTATTTATTACTACCGCCATCATTCCAGTCAGTTTTAGTTTTTATCAGCACTTTTAACAATGCACATTGTTTTAAAGCAGCTTAAAAAAGGGCCTTAAAGGGACAGTTCACCCAAAAATGAAAATACAGTCATCATTTACTCACCCTCATGCCAACCCAGATGAGTATGACTTTCTTTCTTCTGCAGAACACAAACGAATATTTCCACTCTGCAGATTCATACATTGCAATTGAATGGTGGCCAAAACTTTGAAGCTCCAAAAAGCACTTAAAGGTAGTATAAAAGTTATCCTGTGGTTACATTTATATATTCAGAAGTGATATAATAGATGTAGGCGAGAAACAGATCACTAATTAAGTCCTTTTTTACTTTAAGTTCTCTCTGTCCAGTAGGTGGTGATATCCATGAAGAATGTGAATCATAAATGCAAAAGAAGAAGAAAGTGAAAGTGGAGATTGATAGCAAAAAAGGACTGAAATATTTATCTGTTTCACACCCACACTCCTCATATTACTTCTGAAGACATGGATTAAGCCACTGGAGTCGTATGTATTACTTTTATGCTGCCTTTGTGTGCTTTTTTGAGTTTCAAAGTTCTGGTCACCATTCACTTGCATTGTATGGACTGACAGTGCTGAGATATTCTTCTAAAAATCTTCATTTGTGTTCAGCAGATGAAAGAAAGTAATGCACATCTGGGATGGCATGAGATTAAATGATAAGAGAATTTTCCTTTTTGGGTGAACTGTCCCTTTAATACGAGGAGCAACATACCAGTAGGATTTTAGAGATAGGGACTATAAAGCACCCATGAAATATTTAGCAGAATACTATTGTTTTAACTCATACGGCCTGACCATATATTTGTCTAATGTTCGAACAGCATCTTTTGTTGGTCCTGGAATAACATCCTTGTCAAACAAACCCTAACCATGAACCAGATCAGAGGGCGTTTGATAGCAATGCTGAGCCCTTAACCTAACACTAACCCTGTAGCCTAAATCTAATCCTGATATCTGGACCAACAAGGATGCAGGTCCAGGAAGATCACGGTAAGGCAGTGGGTAAGTCCTAAAACACATTTGTCCTATCCTTTCTGGAAGTTTTTGACGTTGTGTTCTTTTAGAGAGGAACTACATGCTCTGGATGCTCTTGACATTCTTTAATATTTAATCAAGAGTGTGTGTGTGTGTGTGTGTGTGTGTGTGTGTGTGTGTGTGTGTGTGTGTGTGTGTGTGTGTGAAATAGGTCTTTTTTTTTATTTGGAAAGTGTCGGATGTTGGCCCGACTTTAACCTTTAAATAGGAGAAAACGTGGTAGCATTTTATACTAAAGTTACATTTGTTATAATTAAATGCATTAAGTATCAAGAACAAACTATAAATATTTCTTACATTATTAACCTTTGTTAATGTTAGTTAATATTGTTCATATTACGTTCATGTTAGTGCATTAACGAATATTAACAAATACAACTTTTTATTTAAAAAATTTATTAGTATACATTGTTGAAATGAACATTTCACCAAGATGAATAAATGCTGTAAAAAGTATTGTTCACTGATAGTTCATGTTAACTAATGTAACCTTATTTTAAAGTGTTCCTGAAAATGATTACCGTATTTTTGTATGTCAAAAGCTGTGCATACAATTAAACTCTAAAAACCAAAAAAAACATTTAGAACAATGACTGAAGTATTTGAATCTTGTGACAAATGTGACAGTTAACAAAACTGTTTTGATTTTCTTGTTTACATTTTTTTTAGAATTACAGGTTCAAATTTTCAGATTAAGAATTCTAAACTCCAAATTCAAATCTCTCACATTTTGATCCCAGAAATTCAAATCTAGGACAAAGGTCAGGATAGGTCAAGCTGGGCTGCACCACCCAGTGGTTAGAATGTATAGTAGAAAATGTACATTGTCCAAGATTAATAAAGTTCTACCCTTTGTGGTTTATGTTAACTACTGTGTTAACTAAACATACACACATTTAATGTACAGTGTTACCACACATTCTGACAATATAAAGTCAGCAATGACAATAAGTAAAAATAAAGGAAAATGAATGACTTATACTATCTGAAAATACTATGATCAGCATGGAAAACACTTAAAGAGACAGTTCACCCAAAAATGAAAATACTCTCATCATTTTCTCACCCTCATGCCATCCCAGATGTGTATGACTTTCTTTACTCTGCTGAACACAAACGAAGATTTGTTGAAGAATATCTCAGCTCTATTGGTCCATACGATGAATGGTGACCAACATTTTGAAGCTCCAAAAAGCACATAAAAAGGCAGCATATAAAAATAATCCATACGATTCCAGTGGTTTAATCCATGGCTTCAGAAGCGATATGATAGGTCTGGGTGAGAATCAGATCAATATTGAAGTAATTTGACTATACATTAAATCTCCCTGTCCAGTAGGTGGCGATATGCCCAAAGAATGTGAATAGCCAAAAACTAAAGAAGAAGAATGTATACGTGCATGTGGAGATTGAGGGTAAAAATTTATATTTATCTGTTTCTCACCCACACTTATCATATCTCTTCTGAAGACATGGATTAAACCACTGGAGTCTTATGGATAATTATTATTATATTTTTTATAATTCCTCAACAAGGAATTGAGCGGGAAAATTACCACAGAAGTTCCTTTGAGAAACTGAGGTATTATATTATTTCTATGCTGCATTTATGTGCTTTTTGGAGCTTCAAGGTTTTGGTACCCATTCACTTGCATTGTATGGACTGACATAACTGAGATATTCTTCTAAAAATCTTTGTTTGTGTTCAGCAGAAGAAAGAAAGTCATACACATCTGGGGTGGCATGAGGGTGAGAAAATGATGAGAGAATTTTCCTTTTTGAGTGAACTGTCCCTTTAAGCTTCCATGGTGCATCAATGTTTGAATGTAGATGTTTGAACTCATTTTAGATTCAAAAACTTTAGTCATTGTTCTAGCTCCATAATATGACATGTTGGAACCGCGCTGGGTCGCCACTTGATTTCCAATGTAAAATCTGAGTCATGAAGCCAAACCAGTCGAGAACCACTGATGTACGTAGATCCTCCGCACCGTGACTCTACAGGCTCTAAACACATAACAGGGTGGTGTTAAATGCTCCTGCCTCAGGGCTGTGACCATCACATTAATGGCTCTCAGAGCTCAAGCCATTATATCACATGATATCAGTACAGAGGAGGTAATGTCTATTGATTCGGTTTAAAGACAGCTGTGTGTGTGTGTGTGTGTGTGTGTGTGTGTGTGTGTGTGTGTGTGTGTGTGTGTGTGTGTGTGTGTGTGTGTGTGTGTGTGTGTGTGTGTGTGTGTGTGAGTGTGTTTAAATACTTTAGCGGAGGGATTACACCGAACATTTTGAGGGTTTTTAATCAAGATAAGCCTTTCTAAGAATAGACTATCTGTGTTTGATTACTATAAAACAACACAAGAGACTCAAAACAACATGACAAAATCTCTCAGGTGAATATGACATGGACATTTTGTTTACAAGTATCTTCATTCATTAGATGCATTCACATGACATTGTTGAACAATTATTGAGTGTCATTTCTGTAATAGAGGAGTATATCAATTTCTCTAGTAGGATCGTACAGAATGGGACTCTAATTTGATTATTTAATCCCATTAGGGTTTCAAATGATGTTAGTACATAATCCTTGTCAATATATACTTTATTGCTGTTTCTCTATGACAGAACTTCCTGTTCTGAATGTGCTTCCCAGAATTCCTCAGTGGGTTCCTTGAGATCTAACACCTTTGTGTAACACCTGAAATTGGAGCATATTAAAACACCCACAAGGGTACGAGCTGCTAGCTAGTGCTAAACACTTCTTACACACACACACACACACACACACCTATGTTGGGTACAAACTTTACATTCTATCCCCTGAACCTAACCCTCACAAAAAAACTTTCTGCATTTTTACATTTTCAAAAAACATAATTTAATATGATTTATAAGCTTCTTTCCTCATGGGAACCGACTAATTGTCCCCACAATGTCAAAAAATGCCAGGTTTTCTATCCTTGTGGAGACATTTGGTCCCCACAACATAGGGAATACACACGCAGCACGCGCAAACACACACACACACACACAATCCAGTGTCCTCCAGGCAAATGCTCCATTCAGCCGTATAGAGGTGATCTTTCATTTTGACAGATCATCAGCTATTCTTTCATGTGCGATGTAGAGATACTGGTTTGTCGAGCACGACTGTTCGCTCTTATCGTCTCCATACAGCCGACAGTGAGACATAGGGTGACCGGTCAAAGCGTGTGATTTAGACGTAAATGTATTTGAACAGTGAGACCGAGAAGGCTACTTAGATGATGCTTTTTTATCCACCCAAAGAACTGTACTTGCAGTGTATACTGTGGAAATGACAGAAATAGTAAGAGCAGTACTATAGGGAGCATTTCCCTTTCGGCCGTTCGTGGCCACCAGGAAAAGTCCCGGTTGGCCCGAGAGGGAAGGGAGAATGTAACTGCGATTCATGGGTGAGCCTAGATCCCGGGGGTCATGGGGGGGCCTCCAAGTAAGATGTCTCTTAGGGCCCGCATATGCTTAGAAATGGCCCTGGACGCAGCACAACAAAGGAAACAGACACTGGTGTCTTGACATGTGTTTTTTGTTACTTAGTCCTTTTTAACTCAACACGGCCATCTACCAAATGTGGCGTTACTGCGTGAGAGACGCTCAGAAACAGCGAGACGTGGTGCAACATTTAAAGTCGTCCTTTTGCAGCACTTATTTATGTGGGACGTTTATGTAGAGCCGATGTGAGACGAGTGGGAGCGCACGCGTGATCATGTTCGGTAGGCCTGTTTATTTTTTCATTCATTACAAACCCGACCCGTAGTCGTGCTTGATGCAGACCTCTAGTTTACAGGTCAGATATCCACAAGGTGGCGCTAAAAGCGAGTTGCAAAGTGAGTTGTTTATAGTTGTAAATAATGCATTACAGTCAACGGGAATGCATGTAACAGGAGCCAGCTGGTAGATAGCTGTGCAGTGTGTAAACCTCACTACCCTGACCTCAAGAGGTGCACTAGCGACTGACGCTAGAGGCTGTAGCCTTTAGTCTCCTTGTTAGAGCACCCGCCTCCCACGCCAGAGACGTCGGTTCGAGTCCCATTCGGAGCGGGGGCGACCAGGACCGGTTGCAATGGTGCCATGACCCGGATGGGAGTGAGGTTTAGGGGGGAGAGTGTAACGGGAGCCAGCTGGTAGATAGCTGTGCAGTGTGTAAACCTCACTCTCCTGACCTCAAGAGGTGCACTAGCGACTGACGCTAGAGGCTGTAGCCTTTAGTCTCCTTGTTAGCGCACCCGCCTCCCACGCCGGAGACGTCGGTTCGAGTCCCGTTGGGAGCGGGGCGACCAGGACTGGTTACAATGGTGCCGTGACCCGGATGGGAGTGAGTTTTAGGGGGGGTGAGTGTAACGGGAGCCAGCTGGTAGATAGCTGTGCAGGGTGTAAACCTCACTCTCCTGACCTCAAGAGGTGCACTAGCGACTGACGCTAGAGGCTGTAGCCTTTAGCCTCCTTGTTAGAGCACCCGCCTCCCACGCCAGAGATGTCGGTTCGAGTCCCGTTCAGAGCGGGGCGACCAGGACCGGTTACACACGCACGAGGAATGGGAGTGAATAGAAAGCAAAGTGTAGTGTGAACACCCCTTTAATATAAGGCTTGCAATCAATTGTATATTAGAGTGCTGCAAGAGAATGCAATTTATCTTGTGATCATATCAAACTATTGCAATAACTTCATTACACACCTCAATGTGTTTGGTGTAGAATCAGGGACTATAAACAGCCGTCCTCAAAAGACACACGACCTAATCAATACTTTAACACAACAAACATGTGCAGTCCAAGAAACACCTCACGTGTGAAAATCAGATAAGTTCAATTGATGTGAACCTCTGAACACTGATATTGATTTCACACTGATTCGTTTATCCAGAGAAACGGGTCGTACAATATTGCAGTCATTGTAAGGACAGGTCTGTGTCCCTTTCATCATGCAATAATAATTTAGATGCACTTAAATGGAATGTTTATTAAATATTAACATGTACCATTATTAATTACTAATATCTCTTTGGATTTTAATTGTTTTCTTTCTCCTGAAATCTTTGTGTATGTGTTTGTTTGTTTTTTGTGTGTGGATTTTGACAGATCTGTATTCATTAAAAATATATATTTGTTTAATTGTTAATCACATTTTTTTATTTGTTTCAAAGACAAAAAATTATACAAATACATAATTATGTTAGGTGTGAAGTAAGTCCAGTCAGTAAAAGGTTAAATGTTTCAGAGTGTTTTATTGATCCAGACCAGCTGGAAAAAATCATTTTGGTGTGAATGTGTCTGTCAGAAAACACAGAGTAAAAATTATGTAACAAAGCGCTATTTTTAGATAAATTGCTAATCAAATAATTATAATTTTAGTGACACGCTGATCGGTGGTAACAGTGTATTTTAAGAGTTAAAGTTCCTGATCAAATAAATGCAAGATTGGAAAATGTCAGAGATGTTTCCTGCCCTCTCTCTTCCAATGCACATGAAGTATAATACTGTATTTAGATTTTAATTAATAATAATTAAAAAGAAAAATTCTTATTTGACATTAGATATCTCTAAGAGTAAATAAGATAAAGAAAAGTAAAAAATAAAATGCTTTTTTGTTCCAAACCACGTCAAATGTAACCAGGGTTGGGGAGTAACAGAATACATGTAATGGGAATACATATTTAAAATACAAGTAACTGTGTTCCACTACAGTTACAATGGAACTCATTGCTAATTAGAATACAGTTACATTCAAAAAGTATTTAGATTACTGAAGAGATTACTTTGTATTTTATTGTCATTTGTTTCATTTAATATTTAGTCCTTTCAGATGGAAAACATTCATACATAAATGATCCAAAGTGCATTTGAACAGCGGTGAAACACTTTCTTATGATGTGTTACATTCATACGAGCAACAGAGAAGTACGTTTGAAGTAAGTTTGGAGCAGAAGAAATATAAATAAACCTTGTGTAAATTGTTAGCTTTATGCTAAGCTAAAATGCTATTTCTAGCCATTTTACATGCACATGTGACCAGACACGATCATATTTATTTATTAAGAAAATCCACATTAGATCATAATTTCTTTTTTCTAGTAAGATCTTTGATATTAGGGCAAAAACATATTCTTAATTATAATTTTTTTATTGTTTTCCTGTAAAAATATCTAAAAATCCTTAAAACAAGATGAATTTGATTCATCTTATTTTAGAAACAACATTGCATAAGATATTTGGGTTTTTCAGAGAATGTATTTTTAACATGTGTATTTTGAGTTTTTATAGTCAAAACAAGTGAAAAAAATCAACCAGTGCTGAAGAAGTAATCCAAAGTATCTAGAATACTTCACTGACCTTGAGTAATCTAATGGAATAAATTACAAGTTACATTTTACAGCATGTAATCTGTAGTGGAATACATTTCAAACGTAACCCTTCCAGCACTGACTGTAACTGACAAACAATTTGTGTTGATGCGACAAAGCGATCAAAAGTTATAGCATTACAAAAATAATGTATCATTGTGTACAAAAGCTTCTCAAAACAAATAAAACATAATAATTGTACATAAGAACTAATTACACATGCAAACACAACAATGACTAAAGGTTTGTATAGAATGAAGACATGATTTTAGTCATGAGAGTTCACAGAATGAGTTTCATTCTGTGCCATTTGAGTCATCATTGTGTCTGTGTCGTGTATTTGGCGCCATCTCCTGGTGGCCATATGTAACATTGTGCTTCATGTGGATTATCTAACGATCATCAGATTGTGCATGGGCTCGTTTTAAAGATAATCACCTTCTCTAAGTAATGGCATGTGATGTTTAACGTTCTGTTTATGTTTCGTGAAGTTAGCAAAAACGCTGCATATTAGCAACACCAACATAATTGTCAAAGACATATTATTAGCTATTATTCACTATATTTTTGTGAGTGAAACAAATGGTCTGGTTGTATTCTACTCCTTGAGAGCTTTCCAACATCATATGACACATGGATATTTCATCAGTTTGATGTTTCTACGGATTGCAATAATATGATCAGTGCCATTTTATATATATATATAAATGATCAAAACACATACAGATGCAAGGGAACGTATGGTAGAAGAGATAGAATGTGTTGGATAAATATAAACAGACTAAGATGTGTATTGCACATAATTATTGCTCAATGGGGCAGTTTTAACTGTGCATGAGATGGATAGCCTGAGGGAAAAACCTGTTCCTGTACCTGACGGTTCTGGTGCTCAGTGCTCTGTAGAGTCTAGTTATTAATAATAACCCATCCGAGCTTAAAGGGTTAACTAATGTTAACCTTATTAAAAGTGTTACCTTCATTTTAATGTGTACTTATTTTTTAAATATATCTATGTTATAACATTTAATGCACTGTGAACTATTTTTTTCACTCCATAAATTAACATTAATCAAGATTTGTATATAAAACAATATTTTTAATTGTTAGTTCATGACACCTCATGAATTTAATAATGTTAACACATGGAAGAGTAAATGTTAGAACTTAGACTTATTATTATTATTATTATTATTTATAATTTTTCCTATTATTATGTTTCCTAAAGAGATTTTCTGGAGTCATATTTTGCTTAACAACACTTAACTTGTATGTCCTCATTATAACTAATTGCGTGTGTGCGTGCGTGCGTGCGTGCGCGCGCGCGCGCGTGTGTGTGTGTGTGTGTGCGCGCTGGGTGGAGAAGCGCAGTGTCTACGGCAGCAGGTCTCTCGTCTCTCATTGCGGCGGCTGAAGATCATCGAGCGGCGGGCGAAATGTCGCTGCAGCGCCGGTGAATATCCGGAGGAGAGGAGAATGATGATGGAGGAATCCGACAGCATCCCCTGCACCGCGGAGGACGGACTCTTGTCCAGCTGGAGGTGGAACAGAACCGCCCGGGATCAAGTCCAAATCAAGCCGAAGATCCGCGATCTGCCCGGATTACTAAAACACGGACTGAACCTGCGCAAAAAGAGCGTGAGTTATCAATACGTGATGAAGAACGCGCCTTTCATTCGCCCTGTGTGTTTATCACGAGCATTCACCTCCATTATAAATGCAGGAGTGATTCATTTACATGCTTGACCTGATGCGAAATCTCACTGACACACCTTTGGAATGCATTCATTTAATTTCTTAATGCCATTGATTGTGGCTGTAATGTATTTTTCAGTCGTTCTACTGTATCTAAGGCAACAGTGATCCACATACACACTCACTCACACACAAACACAGAAATACACACTCAGGCACCTGCTGTAACTCAAATGAAAGAGGAAATTGTTCTGCGGTTATTATTTGTAAACTGAATTTGAATGTGGAATAGGGAGTTTTTTTTTTTTTTTTGCAATATTGCAGATTTACCTACAATTATGAATATTTCTAAAAAAGCTGTGGTTTAAAGGCATCTATATATAACTCAATGGGGATGTTTACAGAAAAGTGAGGCTTTTGCAATTTCATGGTATTCTTTGAAGTAATCATTCAGTATCATCGGCTGCTTTTTGCCATTTTCGATTTTTATTAAGATGTTATTTACTTTATTAAACTGTTTATTTTGGGGGGAAACGCGTCTCTGTTCATGGACATGATAGTTGCATCTGATGTTGGGCTGAAGATGGAAATGTTGTTGATGGGTTGTGTGTGTGTGTGTGTGTGTGGGTGTATTTGATAGAATATCTCAGGTGTGTTGCAGGCCTGATTAATTGTGCACAGAAATGCACACTTCTTTTTACATAATTTGTCTTTTTTTAACTTTCACTACAAGGAGAGACACTACTTGTCAAATCAGAAATGTTGCTCTTAATTAATATTTGTTTAAAGGCTTTACAGCATAAATATCTCATAGTTCTTTAGGGTTTTTGTGATGCATACTGGTTTTGAACTGTTGGGGTTCTTGTTCCACTGAACAGAATTTCATCCGCCTTTAGGGTGATAAGAGAATGAAAACATTAAAGCCTCATTAGGACTAAATGAGAAACAAAAATGACACTCCAGAAATGATTGTGTCCTGCGCTGACAACAGCTGCTGGTACATCAGCTGCTGTAAATGCATCCGCAAGCAAAATATCAAGTTTCCATTAAGAGTTTTACTGCCTTTCTAGGAAAACCATTATAATTTTCAATATGGTGCAATAGAAGAAGATTTTAAGCGGATATGGTGCTATAGGAGAACCTTTGTGAGCTCCTATGATGCTCTAGGGCAATCATTTTATATGGTGCTGTAGAGAACATTTCAAGTTCCTATATGCTATAGGAGAACCATTTTTAATTGTTGATGGTGCTATATGATAATGTTTTAAATGACCTGTATGGTGCTATAGGAGTCAAGATAAAATATGGTGTTACTGTCTGTATATGAGAACCTTTTAAAATTCCTATATGGTGCTATAGGAGAACATTATTTAATTCCTTTATTGTGCTATAGGAGAACCTTTTAAATTCCTTTATTGTGCTATAGGAGAACCTTTTTAATTCCTTTATTGTGCTATAGGAGAACCTTTTTAATTCCTTTATTGTGCTATAGGAGAACCTTTTTAATTCCTTTATTGTGCTATAGGAGAACCTTTTTAAATGCCTTTATTGTGCTATAGGAGAACCTTTTTAAATTCCTTTATTGTGCTATAGGAGAACCTTTTAAATTCCTTTATTGTGCTATAGGAGAACCTTTTTAATTCCTTTATTGTGCTATAGGAGAACCTTTTTAATTCCTTTATTGTGCTATAGGAGAACCTTTTTAATTCCTTTATTGTGCTATAGGAGAACCTTTTTAATTCCTTTATTGTGCTATAGGAGAACCTTTTTAAATGCCTTTATTGTGCTATAGGAGAACCTTTTTAATTCCTTTATTGTGCTATAGGAGAACCTTTTATATTCCTTTATTGTGCTATAGGAGAATATTTTTTAATTCCTTTAATGTGCTATAGGAGAACCTTTTTAAATGCCTTTATTGTGCTATAGGAGAACCTTTTTAAATTCCTTTATTGTGCTATAGGAGAAAATTGTTTAATTCCTTTATTGTGCTATAGGAGAAAATTGTTTAATTCCTTTATTGTGCTATAGGAGAACCTTTTAAATTGAATATATGGTGCTATAGGAGAACCTTTTTAAATTCCTTTATTGTGCTATAGGAGAATCATTTTTAATTCCTTTATTGTGCTATAGGAGAACCTTTTTAAATGCCTTTATTGTGCTATAGGAGAACCTTTTAAATTGAATATATGGTGCTATAGGAGAACATTTTTAAATTCCTTTATTGTGCTATAGGAGAACCTTTTTAAATGCCTTTATTGTGCTATAGGAGAACCTTTTTATATTCCTTTACTGTGCTATAGGAGAACCTTTTTAAATGCCTTTATTGTGCTATAGGAGAAAATTGTTTAATTCCTTTATTGTGCTATAGGAGAACCTTTTAAATTGAATATATGGTGCTATAGGAGAACCTTTTTAAATTCCTTTATTGTGCTATAGGAAAACCTTTTTAAATGCCTTTATTGTGCTATAGGAGAACCTTTTAAATGCCTTTATTGTGCTATAGGAGAACCTTTTAAATTCCTTTATTTTGCTATAGGAGAACCTTTTAAATTCCTTTATTGTGCTATAGGAGAACCTTTTAAATTCCTTTATTGTGCTATAGGAGAACCTTTTTAAATTCCTTTATTGTGCTATAGGAGAACCTTTTTAAATTCCTTTATTGTGCTATAGGAGAACCTTTTTAAATTCCTTTATTGTGCTATAGGAGAACCTTTTTAAATTCCTTTATTGTGCTATAGGAGAACCTTTTTAAATTCCTTTATTGTGCTATAGGAGAACCTTTTTAAATGCCTTTATTGTGCTGTAGGAGAACCTTTTTAAATTCCTTTACTGTGCTATAGGAGAACCTTTTAAATTGAATATATGGTGCTATAGGAGAACCTTTTTAAATTCCTTTATTGTGCTATAGGAGAACCTTTTTAAATTCCTTTATTGTGCTATAGGAGAACCTTTTTAAATTCCTTTATTGTGCTATAGGAGAACCTTTTTAAATTCCTTTATTGTGCTATAGGAGAACCTTTTTAAATTCCTTTATTGTGCTATAGGAGAACCTTTTTAAATTCCTTTATTGTGCTATAGGAGAACCTTTTTAAATGCCTTTATTGTGCTGTAGGAGAACCTTTTTTAATTCCTTTATTGTGCTATAGGAGAACCTTTTTAAATGCCTTTATTGTGCTATAGGAGAACATTTTTAAATTCCTTTATTGTGCTATAGGAGAACCTTTTACATTTCTTATAGGGTACTATAGGAGAACCTTTTACATTTCCTATATGGTGCTATAGGAGAACATTTGTATATTCCTTTATTGTGCTATAGGAGAACCTTTACATTTCCTGTATGGTGCTATAGGAGAACATTTTTAAATATCTTTATTGTGCTTTAGGAGAACATTTTTAAATTCCTTTATTGTGATATAAGATAAGCTTTAAAATGTCCTATATGGTGCTATAGGAGAACATTTTTAAATTCCTTTATTGTGCTATATAGGAGAACCTATACATTTCCCATCTGGTGCTATGGCATTTAAATATTTACATTTGGCAGATGCTTTTATCCAAAGCAACTTACAGTGCACTTATTCCAGGGAGCAACCTGGCTGTGGGGATTGAACCGGCAAACTTCTGATTACCAGTTATGTGCTTTAGCCCACTTTAAGTTCCTATATGGTGTTATAGGAAAATTTTTTTAAATTCCTTTATGGTTCCATTAGGGGACCTGTTTACATTTCCTATATAGGCCCTTTCCCACTGCAGGTACTAAAGCCTGTTTTAGATACTTTTCCCCAGGACTAGTGCTTTTCATCGCTTTCGTACCTAAGGAACTATAGTTCCTTGGAACTGTTTTTGCGGGATTTTTAACTTCTACTCTGAATTAGGTACTTTGGGGTGAATAGGGAGACTATGGCAGACTGTGGGAGGTGCTGCAGCCTGTGACTGGTCAAAAACATATGACACACAAAGCATTACGTAAGAAGAGGAGTCCGCCATTTGTAAACAACTAGCCACAAGCCTACTACTCAGAGGTTTAATAAAATGAAACCAACAAAGTATACAAAGAGGATCACCTGTTTCACGTTTGTGTGTAACTTCATAGTTTTCATAGCATCTGTACTGTTTGTTCTGGGTGACTATACAGAGAATAAAGTGATTTCAGTACTGTCATTTGTTGAGTCATAAAAGCCTTTTTTGTAAAAGATTGTGTTGGCAAATAGGTTTATAGTGCTTTCAACATGTCGTCCACTAAATTCAGTGCGCGGTAGTCTGACCACTCGTCTCATCTCACTCCAGCTGCAGCACGCACAGCTCTCGTGCCCAGTTTAAACAGTAGCCTGAAGACACAGACTGTGTCCGAAAATGGGAAAATGCTGCCTTCGGGGGCTGAGGCAGGATGAAATAAAGTGCTTTTTAAACAGTTCAGAGACCAGTTCCCTTTAGAGTTCCATTAATCCAAAAATGCTGTTGTTTAAACCACTAACTGGCGATTTCGTTGTTGTTGTTATATCGCATGTTCCAATCTCGTTAGAAGAAAAATGGTCGATACTAGATTACGTCACTACGGTGGTAACTTTTGGGAATGCGTATGTAATGTGTTCAGTTCCTCGTAAGAGTTCCCATCTAGAAAGTTACAAAAGGAAAAGTACCAGGACTGTAGGTGGGAAAGGGCCTCGTGGTGCTATAGAAGAACCTTTTTAAATTCCTATAAGTTGTTATAAGTTGCTTATATGTTGCTTCAAAGAGGCTGTAAGAGAACATTTTTGAGTGCCTATGATGCAATTGGAGACCCTAAAGTTCTTGTTGTACCATAGGAGAACCTTTTAAAGTTATTTTTATGACATGGGAGAATCTTTTTAGGTTTCCCTGAAACAAATAAAGATCCTATAAGGTGCTATAGGAGAGTTCAGATTCTTAAAAAAACAAACATTTATGTACTGGTTGCTTTAAAGAACCCAGGAACCAATATGTTGATCTGAAGAACATATAGTGAAACATGCAGAACTCTGAAGCACTGCAGTATGTGCTGCCATAGACAGGATCCACGAAATGTGATGATGTTATATCTAATATGGAATTCTCTCATGGAGAAGCCACACTTAGTGACATAGACCACATGCTGCTAAGTGGATGTGTGTGTGTGTGTGTGTGTGTGTGTGTGTGTGTGTGTGTGTGTGTGTGTGTGTGTGTGTGTGTGTGTGTGTGTAGCATGTATTTATCACTTTGTGGGGACCAAATGTCCCCATAAGGATAGTAAAACCCGAAATTTTTGACCTTGTGGGGACATTTTGTCGGTCCCCATGAGGAAAACAGCTTATAAATCATACTAAATTATGTTTTTTGAAAATGTAAAAATGCAGGAAGTTTTCTTTGAGGGTTAGGTTTAGGGGTAGGGTTAGGTTTAGAGGATAGAATATAAAGTTTGTTCAGTATAAAAACCATTATGTCTATGGAAAGTCCCCATAAAACATGGAAACACAACATGTGTGTGTGTGTGTGTGTGTGTGTGTGTGTGTGTGTGTGTGTGTGTGTGTGTGTGTGTGTGTGTGTGTGTGTGCCCCTGGATGTAATGAAATCTTAACGAGGAAGACAAGGCTTGTTTGATGTATCCATCTTGCAGTGCACTCAACTAGAACAACAGATTTATCCGCAAGCCATGCACGGGAGAGGTGCATGAGCGTGGTTGAATGTGTGTGAGCGTGCTGAGCACTTTAATCTGAGAGTAATCCATTTCTGACAACATAATGACACACAAACACTGCACTCTGGAACAGTGTGCACTACATAGTGAAACCAGCATGTTTTTCTGTTTGTCCTTTCCATTGTCTTTATTGTTTGTTTTCTCTTTCTGTTTATTTACTTCCACTCTTTTATCTCTTTCTATTTCCTCTTCTTCATCTCTCCCTTTTCACTTTTCTGTCTCTCCTTCCTCCTCTCTCATTGTAACTCTCTCTCTCTCTCTCTCTCTCTCCCTCTCCCTCTCTCTCTCTCTCTCTCTCTCTCTCTCTCTCTAGTAAGAGACTGAAATGTGGTTCCCGTCTCACAGTGGGTGAATTAAAGTGTTTGTGATTTTATTTATTTATTTTTTGCATCTCTGCATGTAGAATTAAACTGCATTTTTACACTTTTTGAAGAAAATATGTGTGGTGCTTTCTCATTCGAAACTAGTTGCTAAAGTGATGCTATGTGGTTGCTAGGGTGTTTGGGTGGTTGCTAGTGTTTTCTTTTGATAATCTGTTTGCATTCTGTTTGATTAGGGATTTTCAAAGTATTTGCTTCGGTTTGTGAGATGAATGATTATTCAGGTCAATAAGTTGTTGCTAGAGTGTTCTGGTTGGTTGCTAAGGAGATACTAAGTGATTGTTAAGGTTTGCTAGATGCTACAGTGTTCTGGTTGGTTGCTAGGGAGCTAATAAGTGGTTGCTAGGGTGTTCTGGTTGGTTGCTAAGGAGTTTCTAAGCGTTTGCTAGGGTTTTCTAGATGCTGGAGTGTTCTGGTTAGTTGCTAAGGAGTTAATAATTGGTTGCTAGGGTTTGCCAGATGGATGCTAGTATGTTCTGGTTGGTTGCTAAGGAGTTACTAAGTGGTTGTTAGGGTGTTCTTGGTAGTTGCTAAGGAGTTACTAAGTGGTTTCTAGCATTTGCTAGATTGATGCTAGAGTGTTCTGGTTGGCTGCCGAGTTACTAAGTGGTTACTAGGGCTTGCTAGATGGATAGTAGTGTGCTCTGGTTGGTTGCTAAGGAGTTACTAAGTGGTTACTAGGGTGTTCTGGTTGATTGCTAAGGAGTTGCTAAGTGATTGCTAAGGTTTGCTAGATGTTAGAGTGTTCTTGTTAGTTGCTAAGGAGTTACTATGTGGTTTCTAGCATTGCTAGATTGATGCTAGAGTGTTCTGGTTGGTTGCTAAGGAGTTGCTAAGTGGTAGCTAGGATATTCTGGTTGATTGCTAAGGAGTTACAAAGGGGTGGTTTGGGTTTTCGAGGTGAATGCTAGAGGGTTCTGGTTGGTTGCTAAGGAGTTACTATGTCGTTGCTAGGGTGATCTTGTTAGTTGTAAAGGAGTTACTAAGTGGTTACTAGGGTGTTCTGGTTGATTGCTAAGGAGTTGCTAAGTGATTGCTAAGGTTTGCTAGATGTTAGAGTGTTCTTGTTAGTTGCTAAGGAGTTACTACGTGGTTTCTAGCATTGCTAGATTGATGCTAGAGTGTTCTGGTTGGTTGCTAAGGAGTTACTAAGTGGTAGCTAGGATATTCTGGTTGATTGCTAAGGAGTTACAAAGGGTTGGTTTGGGTTTTCGAGGTGAATGCTAGAGTGTTGTGGTTGGCTGCTATGGAGTTAGTAAGTGGTTGCTAGGGCTTGCTAGATGGATAGTAGGGTTTGGTGTCAGTTACTAAGAAGTTACTAAGTGGTGGCTGGGGTTTGTGGGGTGTGCACTGGTTGGTTGCTAAGGAGTTAACCTGTGGTTCTAGGGCTTGCTAGATTAATGCTAGGGGTCGCTGGGTGGTTGCAAGGGCATTGCTGGGCTGCTCTGATATGGTGGCTTGGGCATTGCCAGCTTGTTACTTGGGCATTCAGGGTGGTTAATATGACATTGCTTTCAGATTGCTGGGGTGTACTTGGTGGTTGCTAGGGCATTGGTATGCCCTTTGCTATGGCATTCTGGGTGGTTGCTAGGTGGTTGTTTACTTGCCCAAGACAAAAGAGCCCAACCTAAAGATTCTATGAAATTCTGGTCTCAAGATGACTCCTTCAATGTAGGTCTGTGGGATTTTTTGCCTGTTTTATCATCCAACAGACAGAAATTGTAAGCCTCATCACTTAAAAATGTAACCACAAAACTTTGTCAACAAGCATGTTTTGAGGTGGCATTCATGTCCATAGTACAAACAGTGCAGGACGCATTACGCTCAGAATGTTAATATTTAGGGTTAGGGGTTTGTTTAAATTACATGGAAAAGATGAGAACGTTAATCAAGCTTATTTTGTGGTTTATGTGCCAAAGAGAAGAAATGAGATTTCATAGTAAGATGTTTTTTTCAAGGGGCCTGTCTGCTCCATTTCTTGTCCAACCCAAACAGAGTTCAGCTCCATCATCTCCAGCAGCGGTCCACAATCAATACACTAAATCTGATACGCACACAGCCTTCAGACACCAGTCAAAACAAAGCCTACAAATGTACGTACAGCCCCTGGAGAGATTAGTCTAGAGAGAGACAAATGTTTTCAGATACCTGCAGGTCAGCTCACATCACATCTGGCCACGAAAATGTCGGATACCATCACAGGAATTTCAAACAGTACTCCTATGAATGAACTGATAAATGTGTCTCTGTTGTTCATTTTTCTTTGATGTTAACGTGATAACAGAGAGGCAACGTTGGCTCTTGGATGACACCTGGTCTGCTCAATAGTCTTAAAGATGATGTGTAACCTGTTTTTGGTGTTAAAATACTTTCTCCAATCTCCTACCAAACTGAGTGGCACAGAGAGCACGATGAACATGCAGTATGTGACTTTGTGCAAACGACTTTATAAAATACACTCATGCAGAAGGGAAAGTTTGCATGACCATCATGTACACACTGAAATATCCTTACAAATGAGAACTGATGGAGGATTCGATTTTAATAGAATAAGACACATAGAAACACTGAATGTGGGCCACTCTAGACAGATAAACTGATCAAAGCGCTTATCGCTATAATGAGTATCAAACACTTTTTTCGAATTTATCCAGTGATCCTTCATTTCCTTATTTAAAGAGCTCTCAAAACGAGAAACTGACATTGGGTTTGTCCAAATGAAACCTAACAAGCTGTCTCTCTTGTGACTGCCCTGTCGACACGCACCTTTACTCAAGATCAGAGCTCAGACCAGGAAGGACAATCTGTACCGTGGTGATACCAAGTTTTTTGGTCATGTACTGTACTTTGGCAATACTATGGTAATATTATGGTTTGTGGAACATGTACCATTTCAATACTATGTTTTGTGGACATATACTTTGGCATTATCATGTTTTTGTGGACATGTACATAGTAATACCATGTTTTTGGACATAAACCATGATAATGTATGGTGTTTCGGACTTCTACCATGATCCATGATAATAAAATGATTTATGGACATCTGGCTTGGTAATACCATATTTTTGGACATAAACCATGTTAATGTTATGCTATGTGGTTGCTAGGGTGTTTGGGTGGTTTTCTGTTTGCATTCGGTTTGATTAGGGATTTTCAAAGTGTTTGCTTAGGTTTGTGAGATGAATGATATGTTATTCAGGTCAATACGTTGTTGCTAGGGTGTTCTGTTTGGTTGCTAAGGAGTTACAAAATAGTTGCTGGTGTTTTCAAGAAGGATGCTAGAGTGTTCTGGTTGGTTGCTAAGGAGTTACTAAGTGGTTTCTATGGTGTTCTGGTTGGTTGCTAAAGAGTTACTAAGTGATTTCTAAGGTTTGCTAGATGCTAGAGTGTTCTGGTTGGTTGCTAGGTAGTTACTAAGTGGTTGCTAGGGTTTTATAGAAGGTAGAGTGTTCTAGTTAGTTGCTAATTGGTTGTTAAGGTTTGCCAGATGGATGCTAGTATGTTCTGGTTGGTTGCTAAGGAGTTACTAAATGGTTTCTAGCATTTGCTAGATTGATGCTAGAGTGTTCTGGTTATGTTGTTTTGTACATCTACCATGGTAATATCATGTTTTTTTGGACACGCACCATGGTAATACCATATCTTTGGACATACATTGATAAGCCAAAACATTATGACCAGCTGCCAAATATGCTGTTGGTCCTGTGTGTGCTGCCAAAACAGCGCCGACCCACCGAGGCATGGACTCTACAAGACCCCTGAAGGTGTCCTGTGGTATCTGACACCATGACATTAGCAGCAGATCCTTCAAGTCCTGTAAACTGCAAGGTGGAGCCGACATGGATTGGACTTGATGGTCCAGAACATCCCACAGATGCTTAATCGGATTGATATCTGCGGAATATGAAGGCCAGGGCAACACCTTGAACTCTTCATTATGTTCCTTTAACCATTCCCAAACAATGTGTGCAGTGTGGCAGGGCACACACAGCCTTCAGGGGTCGCATGAAGGGGTGTACCTGGTCTGCAATGATGTTTAGGTAGGTGGCACGTGTCAAATTGACGTCCACACGAATGGCCGAACCCAGGGTTTCCCAGCAGAACATTTCCCAGAGCATCACACTCCCTCCACCGGCTTGTCATCTTCCCACAGTGCATTCTAGTGCTATCACTTCCCCAGGTAAACAGCGCACATGTACACGGCCTTCAATGTGATGTTAAAGAAAATGGGACTCATCGGACAGGGCGACCTTCTGCCACTGCGCCAAGGTCCAGTTCCGATGCTCTTGTGCCCATTGTAGGCACTTTTGATGGTGGATAGGGGTCATCATGGGCACTCTGACCGGTCTGCGGCCACGCAGCCCCAGACGCAGCAGGGTGCGATGCACTGTGTGTTGTGACACATTCCTCCCGTAACCATCATTAACATTTTCTGTGATTTGTGCCACAGTAGACCTTCTGTTGGTTCGAACCAGACAAGATAGCCTTTGTTGTTCTTGCACATCGATGAGCCTTGGGCGCCCAGCACCCTGTCACCAGATTGTGGTTTGTCCCGCTTTGGACGACTGTCGGTAGTTACTCACCACTGCTGACCGGGAGCACCTCACAAGCCTAAGCCATTTCAGAGATGCTCAGACCCAGTGGTCTGGCCATAACAATTTGGCCCTTGTTAAAGTCGCTCAGGTCTTTACTCCTGCCAATTTCTCCTGCATAAAACACATTGACTATAAGAACTGATTGTTTGCTAACCATCTAATCTACCCAGACCTTGACAAGTGGCCTTGTCAGGAGATGATAATATCTTGTTTTTGGACATAAATCATGATAATGTTATGGTGTTTTTGACATCTGCCTTAGTAATATCATGTTTTTTGGACATATATTTCTGTAATATCATGTTTGTTTGTTTTTTGACGCATACCATGATCTGTTATATTATCATGTTTTATGGGGGGGGCTATGCAAAATTATAATAACATATTTTTGGACATATACCGTGACGATATCATGTACCATGATCCATAATAATGTAATGATTTTTTGGACATCTACCATGGTAATACCATGCCTTTGGACATAAACAATGATAATTTAATGGTGTTTTGGACATCTACCATGGTAATACCATGCTATTGGACATAAACAATGATAATTTAATGGTGTTTTGGACATCTACCATGGTAATACCATGCTATTGGACATAAACCATGATAATTTAATGGTGTTTTGGACATCTACCATGGTAATACCATGCTATTGGACATAAACCATGATAATTTAATGGTGTTTTGGACATCTACCATGGTAATACCATGTTTTTGGACATAAACCATGATAATGTTATGGTGTTTTGGACATCTACCATGGTAATACTATGTTTTTGGACATAAACAATGATAATGTTATGGTGTTTTGGACATCTACCATGGTAATACCATGTTTTTGGACATAAACCATGATAATATTATGGTGTTTTGGACATCTACCATGGTAATACTATGTTTTTGGACATAAACAATGATAATGTTATGGTGTTTTGGACATCTACCATGGTAAAACCAAGTTTTTGAACCTAAACAATGATAATGTTATGGTGTTTTGGACATCTACCATGGTAATACCATGTTTTTGGACACAAAACATGATAATGTTATGGTGTTGTGGACATCTACCATGGTAATACCATGTTTTTTGAATGACGCTCTGTTTTTATTGTGATTTTTTTTGTTTCCAAGTGCGTGTTTGTGTTGAGCCTGTTGGTTTTTAATGGAATTGTGACCTGTTGTTTCTCTGTTTCTGATTGTGTAGCAGTCACCTGACACCATCCCAGGACCCAGTACGGGTGTCACACCCAAACCCAAGGTAAGACACTACTACCTATAGCTGTTATATAATGAGTTGGTGTAGTTTTCCATGGTCCACCATTAATCGAGTACATCCTATAGGAAAGAAAAATCGCAAATGGGATCTCTTTAATATATAAATTTGCTGAAGTCTCCAACATTTTGGATGTTTATACTGAGAAAAAGAGCCAGGTAATCTCCCATGTGTCTCCTCTAGATGTTCAGAAGTGATCTAGTGTCAAACAGAGATCTCAATATGAAAATGTTTCCTCAAATTCAAAGACCAAATGATCTGAGCTATACGACCCACATTTATTTTATGTCTCATTTTTATACCTCTTTACTTTTACTGAAATTTGAGGAGAAACATCTCAGAAAAAGTTGATTCCTAAATGAAAGGTAACTGAGAATTGCATTAAGTCAACCAATTAAAAGCAACCTCTAAGCAATTAGCTGTTCCTCTGGGCCAATCGTTCTGTGATGTTAATCTAAGGATCTGACAAGTATCTTCTCATATGATCCTTCTCGTCTCATTAGAATCTCTGAAGATCCTTTAATCCGAAAATGAGCTTGACTAAGTGCTCAAATTAACCGGCTAATTCCCTCTGTGTAAGACTGATACAAATGTGTGTGAGAGAGAGAGACAGAGAGAGCATACATCAGATACAGGATCAAGCAAATAACACAATGTCAGGGGCCCCTGGAGGCCTCTGTCAAAGAGGCTTCCACTTTCTATTTGATAGATCATCACAAAAGATGAGAAAATGATGACTATAGATTATAGTAGCTGACTAGAGATTATGATCTTTATCTGTTTAATTCTTTTTATGACCCCAGAGTTTACTAGAATCAGAATCAGAATGAGCTTTATTGCCATATGTGGTCACGTAGACAATTAATATTTTGGTGATAGGAGAAACAAACAAGTGCACACATAACATTACAGTGAGACACAGAATATCAAGGTAAGAGTATAAATAGACATACAAAAAAAATAGGACATATAACATAAAATGGCATATGTACATGTGCAAGTGGTAAAATATGTGCAAGGTAGGGGTATGTACAGTTATTGAGTTAAATATGAGTGCATTTACAAATGTACAAGATATATTTATTTACATTATTGCACTATGAGGGAGTCCTGAAGGCAGTTTAATTGTTCATGTGGAAAATGGCCTGAGGGTAAAAACTGTTCTTGTGCCTGGATGTCCTGGCGCTGAGTGCTCTGTAGCGACGGCCAGAGGGCAACAGTTCAAAAAGTGAGTGGGCAGGGTCTATGGGGTCCAGAGTGATTCTACCTGCATGTTTCCTCACTCTGGAAATCTCTCGGTAAGCAAACTGATGGGGGTCTAGCAGGGATCCAGCGATGTCCTTCAGGTAGGACAAAATCAGTCTATCAAATTACTTCATGGCCACAGACATGAGAGCGACAGGTCTGTAGTCATTAAGTCCTGTGATTTGGTTTTTTTGGGGGACCGGAATGATGGTGGAGCATTTGAAGCAGCAGGGAACTTCACACTGCTCATGTGATATATTAAATATCTGTGTGAAGATGGGGGCCAGTTGGTCAGCGTAGACTTTCAGACAGGCTGGTGAGACACCGTCTGGGCCTGAAGCTTTCCTAGTCTTTTGTTTCTGGAAGACCCGGCACACATCCTCCTCATAAACCATAAGTGCAGGTTGAGTAGCAGGAGGGGGGAGGAGTGTGTGTGTGTGAAATGAAGATCAGAGCGGGGGATGGGTGTGAGACTGGGCTTTTCAAACCTGCAGTAAAACACATTTATTTCACCAGCCATTTGATGATTCTCTATAGGGCGAGGGGTAGGTGTCATATACTTGGTAATGCTTTTCAGGCCTTTCCACACAGATTCAGGATCATTGGCTGAAAACTCGGTTTTCAGATTTTTCAGGGTAGCTATAAACCAAACTGTGAAGTATATGAACAGTACATTTTACATTTATTGCACAATATTCAAATATGTAAGAGTAGGGATTGTAAGGAGAGCGTCATTCACAGTGCTTCAGGGAAGTGGGTGTTCGCTGCAGAGCTCTTTTGCTGCACTTTGTTTGCTGCGACTCTCTGATTGTTGGATATTTTTCTGCAGGATCATGGGCTGTGTAGTTACTCAGCACAAATTCCACTATTAAAGATTAAATAGCTCAGACTGATGGCATCAAATGAAGCATATACCATTGATTAACAACTTTAGAACTCATGTAGGTCAGTCTTTAAAGTTTTATAAGTTATCGTTAAAAATCTATTCGCCTATGCAGAAAATGAACGGGATCTTTTCTTCTGAAACCAGACTGTTGTGCTCCATAGATGTGCAGTCACAGGTGTGAGTAAATCAGCATTTTATATCCGCAATGGCTTCGAACAGAACTGTCCTTATTATAATCTCCATTTTAGCTCAATGCAGAGAGTTTTTCACTGCCTTAAATATCATGCTTTTAGGTCATGACCTCTGTTCATTTGGGACGCTCATGTGCTGAACGTGTCGCATAGATTATTGCACTCTTTTAAAACATGATCAATAATGCTGAAGGTGCTTTTGAACTGATCATAGAGGCCAGTGTACTATTGATTCAACTGAGTATAGAGACAATGAGAGAGATGAGAAAAGAAATTTAGGAGGAAGCAGGTCATATGATAATATCAGTGAATAGATATGCAAATATTATTTGACACAGCAGAAACACAGACACTAACACAGCAGGTGATGTCACTGTTTGTTTGTAGGTCAAATACAGTGGGAAGGGGAGATTGTAGTTATATTCTATTGTATATTTTGCATTTATTAGATTTGAATAAAGATATAATTTGTTATGTTTTTGAGAAACAATTGAGATATTTAATATATCTAAGCTATTTTTCTTTAAGTATGGGTTGTCATACATTTCTTTGTTGTTTTATGTTGTCAAGCTAATTTAATTCTGAAATTCTCTCTCTCTCTCTCTCTCTCTCTCTCTCTCTCTCTCTCTCTCTCTCTCTCTCTCAAACGTATATAGACGTGTTCTCAGAGTTTCCCTTGCGCTGGACGCGCCCTGAGAAATGCATTTCTGTCTCATGGACCGTATCCAGCTAAAGACAAGATTCACCTCGCCAGGATTATCAGGTGAGTGTGTATTTATGCATTTAGCAGAAGCTTTTATCCAAAGTAACTTAGGGGCCGTTCACACAGCACACATTTTTGACTGTTGCAACACATCAGGCATTTTGTCCATGATTGTTAACCCTCAGAGAGTTTAATAAAAGCAATAAAATAATACCCTTTCTTTATTAAAACTGCAAATAAAGGCAACAGTAGCAGACATTCTTTAAATTTATTACAACAATAGTTTTGGTGGGGGAATAAATTGCATACTGAATGTCACAGCCATTTTTTTAATTTAAATAATAATTGTTGTCTTTTGATGAAAATGTCCTTTAAATTTAGTCAATATTTGATCATGTCATATTCATTCATTTTAGTAAATTTTACTGTGGCTATAATGGCATGATCATTTTAGTCTACAAAAATTGCAATAACGTGCTAAATTACAAAAAAACATGTATCAAACTGTAACAGACTAAGCTTAAACCTAATATTGAAATATTTTGAAAAATGTATAAAGTACTTAGAATCATTTAAACATGTATCAATCATATATGATATTAAACAACATAAGTAAGGATATTGCATCATGTGTCATGTGTTTTTAAGAAAACTGCATATTCGCAACGCAAGTTACACTTTCTAAACCACTAAAATCACACTAAAATTATATTTAACCTTGTGTTTTGGCTTCGCTATAGGCAACTCATAATTGAAATTTATTTAAATGGACTGATCTCAGTTCAGGCAACACTGTGCTGTCAGTAAAGGGTTAAACTTTCGAAGTCATGTGACAAAACAACATGGTGCCGATCACAGCGGAATTTGTCTTTGGGAGAAACACTAACAAAACTACATCTGGAAAGAAACCTAATTAAGTTTTTACATTGAAACCCATTTGAGTCAAAAGATCAGAGTCTCTAGTTTCATCCGATATGCCATTTTTAAAGTTTGACAGATATATCGCAAAACGGCATGCTGTTAAACACAATGCACACTAATATGTACTTGAGCACATTTATTTCTTAAAAATCTGTATTTATTGTGCATTCTCACATTGAGAATCAATGGGTTCATTAAAAAGCTGAACAATTTTGCTTTCAGAGGCTTTATATGGAGTTAGGATGAAAATAAGGTGTATTTCAAACTGTTCTGAGACCAGTGCAGACAGACAGCACACTAGAGGTTAAGTCATTCACTAAATAGGGAGCAAGGGAGCATCCTATAGCTCTCCTATAACTGTTCTGAGATCAGTGCAGACAGACAACACACTGGAGGTTAAGTCATTCACTAAATAGGGAGCAAGGGAGCATCCTATAGCTCTCCTATAACTGTTCTGAGATCAGTGCAGACAAACAGCACACTAGAGGTTAAGTCATTCACTAAATAGGGAGCAAGGGAGCATCCTATAGCTCTCCTATAACTGTTCTGAGACCAGTGCAGACAGACAGCACACTAGAGGTTAAGTCGTTCACTAAATAGGGAGCAAGGGAGGATCCTATAGCTTTCCTATGAAGCTCCTAATATCCGGTTAAAAGTTCAGTTTCAGGCTGCAGATGATGTTCGGATCACTCAACATGTTTGACACACATGGGACAATGATAATCAGTACATAGATTCACCATTTATAATGTGTCATTTTGTATTAACATAGTTGGCAGTGATTGGATGATGCTGTCCATAATTATGCAAATTTTAATGTAATGTCTGTAAGGTCAAAAAATCTGACTTTTTATTGCTTAGTTTTGGCCGCATATGTGGACACCAAATTTTGGGAAAACGATTTGCTCTAGAACCATTTTTATTTTTTTGCATGTTTATTAGGAGCTAATAGTTAGAAATCAAAATGGTAAATGGAAAATTCACACAGCAGTCACGCTCTGGTCTCAGGAGGTTAAAAATAATCACGATTTTCCCACTGACCCAGTGCCATTGTTTGCTAAAAGTCACAATAATACCACCCCAAATAAATAGATTTTTATATCAGTGACTTCCTAAAAAAATGATTGGGTCTTTGAAGGTTAAAGACGCCATGTTAAGTTAAAAACAGCTCTGTTTTTAGCCTTTTTATGCTAGAATGGGTTCTACTTGAACCACCTTTTAAAGTGCATTCAAGCTGTACATTTCACTAGTGTATATATATATATATATATATATGTTCCTTGGGAATCAAGCCCTTGATCTTGACATTGCTAGCGCATGGAACAAAATAGGAACAGTCATTGCTCAACTGGTAATGATGTTGTCACACTAGAGTTGTGTCGAAAAGTATTATTGATGGTTGTCGGACAGTTGCCGCTGTGATTGTGTGATATAATGTGTGAAATAATGATACAGTCCTGAACATCAAACACAGAATCAATGTGTGCATGTTGGGAGGGGGGTTGGCTGACTGTTAGCACTGTGATGGATGGCTGCCGTCCAAACTTCACTCTGATTGGATAAAAACATTCCATCAGACAGCAAGGTGTGAGTGTGATATCAAAAGACAGAACAGGTGAGCTTTACACTTTCAAAGAACACACAGTGTGCCCTAGACAAGCTAAAAAATATATAAGTTCTGTAGATTTATGATTTAAAAATCACTGGGATATTAAAGGCAAAACAGAGAACTCACGATAATGTTACACAGTTTTGGTGCATTATATTAAAGCATTAAGCATTGTGATTTTAACACGATGTGATGATATTTACGCACCATATTCATGACAACTGTTGAAGTGAAGGTTTTGCCTCATCAAATATACCTTCGGCCTCTTGCGCCCCACCCCCGCAACATAATCTCATTTGCCAAAATGCTAATTAATGTTACTAATCAGCTTGGAGAGGCAAAAGACTGAAAAATGGGAATTTAAGGGGATACTAGCTAGTTAGTTTGATCATTAAATTGCTAGTAGTAGATTTTAGCTAATTAAAGCGCTAATGTTTTTTTATGTTATTTGTTTGCTGGGAGCAATCAGTGTGGTGATGAATGTTAACTTGGTTTGTCATTGTCATCACCCAAACAGTAACCCATTTTAAATTCATAATACACAAAGCTTATATAGACAATTGTTACAAAGCTACTGAGACCCTAAAGCTCTCCTATGTATATTTACATTTACATTTATGCATTTGGCAGACGCTTTTATCCAAAGCGACTTACAGTGCACTTATTACAGAGACAATCCCCCCGGAACAACCTGAAGTTAAGTGCCTTGTGCAAGGACACAATGGTGGTGGGCATGGGGTTAAAACCAGTGACCTTCTGATTAACAGCCCTGTGCTTTAGCCACAATGTTTATGCAATGCACAAATCATAACCATCAATTATGCATGTATGAAAATAAAGACAACACAGTTAAAATGACATTAAATGTGAATGGTCTAATTGAAATGGAACGCTGTGGCGCACAATTGAATCACATATTATTATTGTTTTTGTTGTTGTCTTGATGGTGTTTCCCTCTCCATTAATAAAGCAATAGTCTGCTTTATTATGTGTGGTGGCTGAAGGCTTTGGGCTTTAAAATAACTACAATTTGGAACAACCATTTTAATTTGGCCAGCGTGATTGCTCACCCTTCAGAGTGCCCTGTGGAGGCATCATTTATGCGTCAGTGTTGAATGATTAACTCACTCATAACACAATTGTTGCATCTGCTGCCTCGTGATAAATGGCCACATAAACATACATACATATAAAATAGTAGTTGATATTTGAGCATATGATATTCAAATTCCATTAGGCCTGTAGTTTGGGAAAACATGCTATACAGTATATACTGTATGTAAAAATGATTGTTTTTGTAGTATTTTTAAATATGTTGTAAGCATTAAAATCATAATATATATTTTTGGCATATGCCATATGTCAGATTTATGTATGATGTAATGATGCAATGCAGAATGTAGTCAATGTATCTATTCCCTCTTTGCATGTTTATAAGATACAGTTTTCCACAAAAAGTAGGCACCGGCACCGGTCATCTCGACTTATCGCTCATAAATGCAATAGTCTGCAGAGCATTCATGAGCGGGAACGCCTATACAGGAGCTTTTATATTTTAAATGCAGCTTTAAAATTACTAGTGCAACCAGCCAGTTGTTACAAAAAGAGCGAGACATAAGATACACCATTTATTAATCATGGTTAATGTTAATTTCAACAAATATTTTACATTTTAATTTAAAGTTGTATATGTTAACATTAGTTAATGCATTATATACTGAAAATGAACAATTGTATTTTTCATAAATTAACATTACCAAAGATTAACAATTAATCATTGTTGGTTCATTGTTAGTTCATTGTTAGTTAATTTTTAGTTCATAGTTAATTCATTGTTAGTTCATTGTTAGTTAATTTTTAGTTCACAGTTAATTCATTGTTAGTTCATAGTTAATTCATTGTTAGTTCATAGTTAATTCATTGTTAGTTCATTGTTAGTTAATTTTTAGTTCATAGTTAATTCATTGTTAGTTCATTGTTAGTTCATGATAAGCATTAACTAATATTAACTAATTACTGTAAAGTGTCACCATATACTGGCAATAGAAAAGGCAGCTGTGTAATTTTGAATATTTATATTTATTAAATTAAAATATTATTTATTAAAATATATACAGTAGCTACCTTGGAAGGTGGTTTCTTGGAAAGGAAACAAATATTTTTGGCATCATTGGGTTCAATAATTTGCATTATGGCATGAATCACTGTGTGATACATGGTTACAGTAATGTTTTTGTGTGTGTCCCTGTACAGGAGGAGTTATGTTGGTGTGGAGCTGGTACAGTGGCTAATGGAGCAATGTTTGTCGGTTCAGTGTCGGTTAATGGCGTCACGGGTTTGGCAGGTGCTGCTGGAGTTGGGAATACTACACTCAGGTAACACAACACACACACACACACACACACACACACACACACACACACACACACACACACACAGGGTACATTTGACATGGTATTACCTGCTGTTTTCTGAAAAATAGTATGCAGTATTGATAATTTGCATTGTATGTAAATCTTTTGTATGCATGAAATATATGGTTGACCTACTTTGCCAAAATATGCGGTATAGAAGCAGAGAACATTGTATGGAATATTTTATCCTAAAAGGACAATGCAAACTTTCTATACAATGGGGAACACTAGTGAAAATGCTTATTGTTAAATGTTTCTCTTTTTAATACAATTATAGCAATAACAATAAAACATAACAACAATATTAAAGCTGCAAGCAGCGATGAACGGGCCCTCGCAACCTGGTGCACGTTGGGGCTGCTGTGCCAGGGGAATGTCACTCCAAATTATTCTAGAATTTTTTAACACTTAAATGTTGTTAAGAGTGTATCACAGTGTAAAACATGTCATTTCCTGTTGCCAGTAGGTGGTGCTATGACTATAAATGAATATTGGCATATAGAAGTGTTCAGGCTGGGACTCTTATAAAACATGTTGAGTTTGGAGCAGATTGGACATTTTATGTGAAACATCAAACTTTGTCAGGCCACCGCGGACACGCCGTTCAAAGAAAACTCACAATTAAGCATCGGGTTCGAGTTCATTAAAAAACAAGGCCTAGAAATGGCAAAAACTGAGCAAAAATAAAAAATAAAAAAATCACAATGGCTGACATCCTGTTGAGTTTAGGATAAGGCTCTAAGATACTTTTTTGTACGTGTTGACATGTTACAAATGCCTACCAATTTTCTTACTTGTAGGTGAAGCGTGGCATGAGGGCTGCTTCGTTGAAATTTTGTAGGTGGCGCTATCGAGCCATTTTGCCATAATTCTAAAACCAGTATCAGATGTAAATTTTCCACAATTTTGAGATGTGTGCAAAGTTTCATGAGTTTTCGAGCATGTTTAGGCCTCAAAAATGTGACTCGTTTCATTTCGAACTTTGTCAGGCCGCCACGGACACGCCCTTCAACGAACACTCAAAAGCTTCATAACTTAACATCACCAAGACCTTTAGATTAAGACTGACTAAATATAATGTTGATCTGATTAAATCTCTGGGAGGAGTTTGTTAAAGTACAAGACCTGGAATTGGCTGTTTCCAGTAGGTGGCGCTATGACTATAACTGAATATTGGCATGTAGATGTATTCAGGCCGGGACTCTTAAAAAACGTGAAGTTTGGAGCAGATTGGACATTGCATGTATTAGTTACATCAACCTCCTGTTTCATGGCGAAACATTGAACTTTGTCAGACCGCCACAGCCGCGCCGTGCAGTGAAAACTCAAAAGCTTTGCAATTTAGCATCGCCAATGCATTTAGATTAGAATAACCAAATATGAAGTAGATCTGATGAAATCTCTAGGAGGATTTCGTTAAAGTACGAGACAAAAACTGAGCAAAAATTGATGAGTAAAACCACAATGGGTGACTTCCTGTTGAGTTTAGGGCATGGGTCCAAGAGAGTTTTTGTAGGTATTGGCATGTTACACAGATGCACCGATTTTAGTACGTAAAGCGTAAAGCACACATCGTTGAATGTATGTAGGTGGCACTATCGAGCCATTTTGCCACACCTAATTCTGAAACCCATATCAGATGTAAATGTTCACTACTTCTGATGCGTGTGCAAAGTTTCATGAGTTTTCGAGTATGTTTAGCATAGACTGTAAAAACGACGCCCCTTCGCTCTTTTCCATTGGTGAGAACTGAAGCCGCCAGTGTCCCGATATGGCGCTGACATCTTGGGACTTGAGTCTGTGCAGTTGCGATTTTGGGACCAGACCTGCGCAGTAGTGAGCAGGAAGTAAAGCCGCGAAATCAAGGCCCCGCCCTCACTCTCGCTGAATCAATCGCAAGGACATGTCCCTGCACTTTTGACTTTTGATTTATGACGGTGTGAAATAATTAATTATAGAAATTTAGATATTACATTTAAAGCTCCAATCTCCTCAGTCCTCCGAAGATCCCAAAAAAAAGTCAGCTGGTGCTTCAGTGACTACTTCGCTCAGAGAACCTGTCAATCACAGCTGTCAATCATGATGTCACAGCACCGTTTTTATAGCATCAAATAACTAAAAACAAACTTATTTTGAAAACAAACACTTGAAATTACATCAACGTGACAGAAACTACAGTAAATGACAGAAACTATCTTTGGAAAAAAGATATGTGAAGTGTAATTTAATTGTTTAGTTGGTCTCACGTCCCGTTGAATAACATGGGGAGGCGGGGTTTATGACCTAAACTAGGACTAGTCACCGGGGGGCGATCGAGACGTTTTGGCTTCACTTTTGAGGGCTTGTGCGGCACACTTGATGTTTAGGCCCTCAAAATGCGATTCATTTGGGGGGAAAAATAAAATAATAATAAAAGCCTAACAATAGGGTCCTCGCACCATCGGTGCTCGGGCCCTAATTAGTGAAAAGCTGAACTGAAAATGTAACATTCTTAGTACACAGTACATCTTCCTTTTGCTTTAATAGCAGCATACACTCGAGCTGACATAAACACAACCTGATGATCATGCTATCCCCAACCTGGTCTCGTTGAATCACGTCACTATACCTTCATTTTTGCTAAATGATTTCCACATGGCACTTGGGCGTATCACGGTAGATTCCTGGTGAAATGAACAACAGAGACGCTACAATAACAATGACCTGGTTTAGGTTGAATGTTTAGGGTAGGGAGATCGGTTTTGTTGATTTAAATCTCTATAGAGCATTAACCTTAAAACCTCATCTGTTTGGGAGAACGTTTAACTCGCTTTTAGCGCCACACAGTGGACATTTAATCTCCAAACTGCCGAAATACGTGTTTGTTATAATTTGAGTACGTTCCATCTTGTGTGCTTCAACAGAAGCAAGAAGTATTTGATTAGTCACCTAGAAATAGTCCAGAATCTTAAATGTTTTGGCTTAATTTTATATTATAACATTTCTTTGTGTTCGTTTTTTAGTTCCAGGTTTAAAGGAGATCTTTGATCCCATATTTTCTTAAATTGCATCTACTGTATCATCAAATCTGTCCACTTAAAATCTCCCTCTGTCTCTCCTGCAGTTGACCAGCGGTTGGTGTTTGAAGACTCTAACACATACTATCAGTTCTCGTTTGAGGAGTGCGACACTCAGGGTTGTGAATTTCGTAACGAGGAAGAATGGCAGAATGGAGTCCGTCTTCTGCTGCAGATGGTACCCTACGTGCAGTTCAGAGTCGTCAGTCCGTAAGTACACTCTGAAGTACACATGCAACATGCTCACTCGTCTTTGTTAGAGAACTTAGGGCTGTAGGTCATTTGCGAAAAAACATAATACTATACTATACAAACTGTTTGCAGTATACGGTAAGTAAACTGTGCAGCATATGTGAATTTTCTTTATGCAGGAACAAAAATGAAAGCCAAAAAATAAATGACATTTTTAGCAGAACATAACCGAAAACCTGAACAAAGTGATTTTCAATTTTTCCGCAGTGAAAATGTTATTTTGCTGGTAACCAGTTTTAACTGGTTCATTTTGTTCTGGTAATTTTACATGAAACTAAAGGCTAAAGAATTGAACACAGTACATTTTTGGAACTTATGCTGCATTCCATTTGTCTCGGAAGTCTGAGCTCGGGACTCGGATCAACGTCATATCCGTTTAAAAAACAAGAAATCCGAGTTGGATGCGTTCCATTTACGACAAGACGGAAAAAAGATGGATGCCTCCAGGAAAGTAATTGTTGCACTAGCTCTTTCATAGTACAGAGAGCTACAAAATAAGTATGCCCTTCACCTAAGAGACTTCGAGGAAGATGACAGAAAGTGGAGAATGTATGTTAATGTTTCCGCATATTTGATTGTATCAAAACATGTTAACCACATTTTAATTGAACCAGCAGTGTAAACAAAGGACAATGCCCTATGGAAGTACAAATGTATATTTGCAATATAAATTTGCCTAACGGGGTTTATGTGTAACAAACATTTTAGTACACAATCACAAACCTTTACTATATTCCGAATTAATGTTCTCTAACAAGAGGAAGCGAAGTTATATTAACGTTATGGATACCTTTTTAAATCATGATAACAGGAGTAAAGTAGCCCTTGACTTCTTAAACCAAAATGCTCGATACATTATTAGATCTTTAGATTTGTTAATAAAGCGTAACGTTAGGCAGTGTTGTTGTTAGCAGCAGCGACCATTGTTATTGTTAGCAACAGTGACCATTGTTGTTGTTAGCAGCAGCGACTATTGTTATTGTTAGCAACAGTGACCATTGTTAGCAACAGTGACCATTGTTATTGTTAGCAACGACCATTGTTGTTGTTAGCAGCAGCGACCATTGATGTTGTTAGCAGCATCGACCATTGTTGTTGTTGTAGCAGCAGCGACCATTGTTGTTGTTAGCAGCAGCGACCATTGTTGTTGTTAAGAGTAGTGACCATTGTTGTTGTTAGCAGCAGCGACCATTGTTGTTGTTAGCAGCAGTGACCATTGATGTTGTAGCAGCAGCGACCATTGTTGTTGTTAGCAGCAGCGACCATTGATGTTGTTAGCAGCATCGACCATTGTTGTTGTTAAGAGTAGTGACCATTGTTGTTGTTAGCAGCAGCGACCATTGTTGTTGTTAGCAGCAATGACCATTGATGTTGTAGCAGCAGCGACCATTGTTGTTGTTAGCAGCAATGACCATTGATGTTGTAGCAGCAGCGACCATTGTTGTTGTTAGCAGCAATGACCATTGATGTTGTAGCAGCAGCGACCATTGTTGTTGTTAGCAGCAGCGACCATTGTTGTTGTAGGAACATCGACCATTGTTCTTATAGCAGCAGCGACCATTGTTCTTATAGAAGCAGCGACCATTGTTGTTGTTAGCAACAGCGACCATTTTTGTTGTTATCAGTAGCGACCATTGTTTTTGTAGCAGCAGAAACCATTGTTGTTGTTAGCAGCAGCGACCATTGTTGTTGTTGTTAGCAGCAGCGACCATTGTTGTTGTTAGCAGCAGTGACCATTGTTGTTGTACCAGCAGCGACCATTGTTATTGTTAGCAGCAGCGACCATTGTTGTTGTTAGCAGCAGCGACCATTGTTCTTGTACCAGCAGCGACCATTGTTATTGTTAGCAGCAGAGACCATTGTTGTTGTTAGCAGCAGCGACCATTGTTATTGTTAGCAGCAGAAACCATTGTTGTTGTTAGCAGCAGCGACCATTGTTGTTGTTAGCAGCAGCGACCATTGTTGTTGTTAGCAGCGACCATTGTGGTTGTTAGCAGCAGCGACCATTGTTGTTGTTAGCAGCAGCGACCATTGTTATTGTTAGCAGCAGCGACCATTGTTGTTGTTAGCAGCGACCATTGTTCTTGTACCAGCAGCGACCATTGTTATTGTTAGCAGCAGAGACCATTGTTATTGTTAGCAGCAGAAACCATTGTTGTTGTTAGCAGCAGAAACCATTGTTGTTGTTAGCAGCAGCGACCATTGTTATTGTTAGCAGCAGCGACCATTGTTGTTGTTAGCAGCAGCGACCATTGTGGTTGTTAGCAGCAGCTACCATTGTTGTTGTTAGCAGCAGCAACCATTGTGGTTGTTAGCAACAGTGACCATTGTTGCTTGTAGCAGCAGCGACCATTGTTGTTGTTAGCAACAGTGACCATTGTTGTTGTTAGCAGCAGCGACCATTGTTTTGTTAGCAGCAGTGACCATTGTTGTTGTTAGCAGCAGCAACCTTGCCAATTTTAGCTGTACCAATTTATAAACAACACATTACATGGTAATTCACGCATAACAGGATCATAGCAACATGCCTATAGGCAACGGTATTAACAGATTTGATGCTGCCAGGGTTTGACTCAGAAGCAGATCTGTAATTACAATTATACTTAACTGTTAATTAACAGCTTCTTTTGATTTCTATGCCGATAAAGCCACCACACTGGAAGAAATTGTATTGCTTATTTTCACTTATTTTGGTGAGTCAAGTGGCTAATTTAGGTCTCGTTTTTCCAGATCATGTTGCTTGTTTCTCTTGTGAGATCTGGCAACACTGCAATTGGTATTTTACCAACCTCTTAATGCAGAGTACTGTCATTTTTAAAAGAACGTTATTAACCGTTCTTTTATTTTGTTCTAACTAGGGATGCACTGAAAAAACGAGACCAATTTTTAACAAAGTCCACAGTATGTGCAAATGGTGAGCTTTTATATTTGAGTGTTTGCCCAAAAATGCCCCAGAGTCGAAGAGGAAAATAAAGATGGTCAATTGTGATTTCATGTTGACTTTAAAGGAACGTTCTGGAGAAGTGCTGGGAGATTTGACTGTGTGTTGTTAGCTGTGAAGGGCAGGGTTGATATCGCAGAGAGATGTGAACCGCAAGATTAAATTTGAACAGACAGTTGATGTCATTTTCAGGAAGGTGAACATGGGATGGCGTTCCGTGTCCACGGCAGCAGTTTTTTTCTTTGTGACGGAATTGGAAGTGACATAGCTTGGCCTCGTTGACACCAGACGCTGGGCTGTTCGATTTCTGTTCAGCTTCACAGAGCACCGCTTCGACCCCAATCAGCCAGAATCTCTTTGCCTCTCCGTTTCTCATCACACACGCACAGCAGACAGTGTATTAAAGTAGAAATGAGATCCTCACGCAGAACTCATCTAAATGAGATCAAAGAAAAACTCATATAAGTTTGCTGATATTACCATACTGCAATACCTTACACTGCAGTGTCTCCTGCACCATACGGCTATTGAATCTACAGCCCCACGGCAAAAGATTTGAGAGTACGCAGTCTGGATTGAATAAAATGACTGTGTACGTGAAATAATGTCTTTTTCAAGCTGTTTTTATATACGTAGGTCAAAAAGATTCACAAGTTATAGGTTTGAATCAAATGAATCATTGAATACGTCAGAGCGATTACTGAACTGAGTTACTTTCAGATGCTTATATACATTAGTTGCATGCAAAAACAAACATGCAGCTCGATCAGTGTCATTTTGATTAATTTACCAATGACTCTTTCGAGCTGTTTCTATTATTGAATATGTAGGTCAAAAAGACTTACAAGTTAAGGGTTTGAATCAGTCTAACGAATCACTGAATATGTCTGAGCCAATACTGAATTGAGTTACTTGCCGATGTTTATATAAGCTGGCTGCACGCTAAAGCAAACTTTGTAATTTCGATTCATGTGCAAATGACTCTTTCGAATCATTTATTTTAATAAATTGGTCAGAAAGACTCACAAACTCACTATAGGTTTGAATCAAACGAATCAATGAGCAACTACTGAGTTGAATTACTTGCCGATGTTTATATATGTTGGCTGCACACAAAAACAAACATAGAGCAATCATTGTAATTTCGATCCATGTGCAAATGGCTCTTTTAAACCATTTCTTTCAATGAATTGGCCAGAAAGACTCACAAACTCTCTATAGGTTTGAATCAAACGAATCGCTGACTATGTCTGGGCGATTACTAAATTGACTCACTTTACGATGTTTATATATGTTTGTCGTATTCAAAAACAAACATACAGCGCGATCAGTGTAATTTTGATTCATTAACAAATGACTCTTTTTAAATGTTTCTTTAAATTAATTCACAAACTCACTATAGGTTTGAATCAAATGAATCACTGAGCAACTACTGAGTTGAATTACTTGCCGATGTTTATATATGTTGGCTGCATTCAAAAACAAACATAGAGCAATCATTGTAATTTCGATTCATGTGCAAATGACTCTTTCGAGTCATTTCTTTTAGTGAATTGGTCAGAAAGACTCACAAACTCACTATAGGTTTGAATCAAACAAATGAATTGCTGAATACGTCTGAGTGCGACTACTACTGTATATTGATTCACTTTTCACTCTCTAATGGTATTTTAAGTAAAATTTTCATATAATATTTGCTTTTTTTGCCAATGTGTGAACGGCTTGTAATGCAACTTAAAAATTTGCCCTTCCCAGACTTCCTAACGAGCCTATTAAAGCCTGCAGACTGATTTTCATGCAAAGGGAGCGGGTCGCTTTTGCCAGGAAAATCCAAAGGATGTGACGTTTATGCGCACTCCCGAGAGCCTTCTACTGAATCCCGTCTGGCTAAGCAGGAACGTGATCGTGGTCGAGCGAAAACTAGAGTGAACATCGGCAGGGCATTTGATTCCTGGAGGGACCTTCATTCGGTTTTGGGGATCAAAACCGACCCTGAATTGGCATTCTTCTTATTGGACTGGTAAACTTGCATAACTGTAAAGCATGTGAAATATAGTGCCATAAGGATTGATCTGTGTCATTTTAGCTAAATTGATCTTGCCTGCTAACGCTGAAGAATTGCAAGCTTTCAACAATCTTCTCTTTATACTATAAGTCTGGTATACAGGATACATTTAAGCAAATACGCTGGTTTCTTGATCGTAGTACAACATATGACATACAAAACATACAACAGTGCAACATTAAACTGTCTGGTATAGTTCGGTAGTATGTAGCTGTATGTGTGTATCAGTATGCTATGTTAGCTGATAAGTAGTTTTAGTTTAGTTTAATCATATCTGTGTAATTTTAATTATGCTACCTCATCTGTCAGCATGATGCCAGTGAATCACGTTCAGTCTCTTTGTACTATGTTACGTCATTGTTTTGGATGCTCGCTCGCACGTGTTCCTATGGAGTGTGTGCACGAGGACGAGCGCGAGCATCAGGCAGCTGCTGCAGTTCACTAAACGGCCACAGGTGTCAGTAATAACAACTGTTTCTGAATCTGAAAGTAACTCTAGTTTGTGTCATAAACAGCTACAACCACAACAAGCTATGAACGCCAAAACGTTTTATTGGTCGCTCGATTTGTGTTACTGTATCATTATGCAGGGTAGCTCCGCCCACAGTGAAATCTCATTGGATAAAATCTCCACATAGCTGTGAATTAAACATCAAATATGTTCTAATTATCCATGACTTTGTCACATTGTGCTGCATTTTCACTCTCAATTGCATGTTTCTGGAAACTTGCCACAAAAACAGTCAACATTTCGATACACGTGACCTTTATTATAACAAGACAGGACATGCAAACACAGTGGGTGCTGTTGTGTATTGTTGTGTGAATATACGTTGCGTGTGGATATAATTGTGGTTTTTGCTGATTTGTTTCATGCTGGTCACGATTTTATCTACTAGAATAGAAAAACCCTGGAGCTACTGACGGCTTTCAACCAAGATTGTTTGGATTTTAGCTCCCAGTCAAACACCTATACACACACATACACACACACACACACACACACACACACACACACACACACACACACACATCTTCACTGTTCATTTGTATACGATTTGAATATTATCTTCAGTTCTGGAGAAACTGGTAATGGCAACGTAGAGTGAATGAGGTTGAATTTGCATAAGTGTGTGTTTGTCTACATGTGCCTGTGTGTTTGTGGTTCATACAGTATGTGTGTTTCTGGGTTTGCATTTCGGTGTGTGAGGAAATTGCTCTCTCAGAAGGCGTGTCTGACTCATTTAGAAGTCGCCGCCATTACGAATCGCTTCATCCGTCACCGAGGCTGGGATGGTGAGAGACAGAGCAGGAGGAGAGATGGAGCGTGTGATGAAAGAGTGTCAGTGTGTATGATGAATGGACAGACAGTAGAAGAGAACGAGTGAAACTTTTCAAACTTTCTGGCCCAGTTTATGCGCTCTGTAATATGGAGGGACGTGGTGGCTAATTTGCCCCTCATTATATCAGATTTCTGGGCTATATCCTGTTCATTTGCTGCACTTCATCTGCACTACATGCTTAAAAACAGGGATTAAAAACAAAGGTCCTTATATTAAGAGTGCCAATGTGCTGTGCCATAAGTCATAAGTGCAAAGTCTTTGGGCTTGGCCATGAAGTTTTGGTATTTTCGTGCAAGTATGTGCTAAGTCTAGGTGCAAGTGGGTTTGGCAAAATCACACGCAAGGAGCTAATGGGCTGGGACAAGTGCAGTTTAATTTGGAGCTTTTTAAAATATAATCAAAATAATGAAGTGGTTCATACCAAGGGAAGGAGGTATTGCCCCAAGGAGTTCAAGTACCTCCGGGTCTTGTTTACGAGTGAGGGGACAATGGCGCGGGAGGTTGGCCGGAGAATCGGGGCAGCGGGGGCGGTATTGCACTCGCTCTATCGCACTGTTGTCACGAAAAGAGAGCTGAGCCGGAAGGCAAAGCGCTCGATCTACCGGTCAATTTTTGTTCCTACCCTCACCTATGGTCATGAAGGCTGGGTCATGACCAAAAGAACTAGGTCGTGAGTACAAGCGGCCGAAATGGGCTTCCTCAGAAGGGTGGGGCTTCTCCCTTAGAGATAGGGTGAGGAGCTCAGTCATCCGCGAGGAGCTCGGAGTAGAGCCGCTGCTCCTTTGCATTGAAAGGAGTCAGTTGAGGTACTTTGGGCATCTGGTAAGGATGCCCCCTTGCTGCCTCCCTAGGGAGGTGTTTCAGGCATGTCCAGCTGGGAGGAGGCCTCGGGGAAGACCCAGGATTAGGTGGAGAGATTACATCTCCACACTGGCCTGGGAACGCCTCGGGGTCCCCCAGTCAGAGCTGGTTAATGTGGCTCGGGATAGGGAAGTTTGGGGCCCCCTGCTGGAGCAGCTGCCCCCGCGACCCGACTTCGGATAAGCGGTTGAAGATGAATGGATGGATGGATGGTTCATACCAAATACAATCACTCCAACTTTAATGAATGCATCGGGACACCATGTAATTCATTCGATTAAACATTTTAACCGATTGACAGCCCTAATATAAACATAATAATAATTGAAAAATAAACCATGACCTCTAGAAATGTTAACACAAATCTCACTATTTTTTTCGTAAAACGGCTACATCAGGGACATTATCACCACCTGCTGGTGGAATCCCCAAACTGCAAATTCAGGAAATGAGTTTAGACTTTGCACTGAAAACAAATGTGGTATTGAAACAACTTAGCGCGATGATCTATTTATCAGGAAAATAGCAAACTGCACTTTACGCCACTTCATTTACACACAATACACCCACAGTTTGTGCACATACACCCACAGATAGCGCAAACTCTCCCACCCACTTGCGTTTTGTGCTGGCATGAACTATTGGCCATCTAAAATAAATAAATAAATCCACCTACTGCATGTACAAACTACGTTGTGGTGTATTTTTAAAACATTCACTGGGGTAAACGGTTTGGTCTTTGGTTTTAGGAAAACAATATTGAAACTGATAACGGTTATTAACCGGTTAAGCTGCGTTCACACTGCCAGCGACACGCAGCGACAAAATGACCTCATCTCATTCATTTTCAATGAGAGATGGCGACTTCCGGCAACACGAGCGACGGCAACCGGATGTGGGCGTGTCCAGCGACGCTACAAAGTTGAGAAATGTTTAGATTTATGCAAATGAAGAGCGACTTTCGGGAGCAGCAGCCAATCACGGGAGAAGATGGTAGAGCTCTCGTGATCTTAATATTTTAATAACAATTTTAATCATAATGAAACAGTGCTGTTTAGACTCTCCATACACACCACTAGCGACCTAATCGCCAGCCACTGGCGACATGCAGCGACAAAGTAGCTGGCAGTGTGAACGCATCTTTGCCAGCATTTAAAAATAGCATTTTCACTCTGGAACAATTGAAAGGGTCTTTATTTTATTGTGTGACTGACTGTATTATCCCGCTTATTACAAGACTACTTGCCTGATAAAAAAATGTATGCAAATGAAACATTGATTTTAGTTTAAATGATTTGATTAGCTTACTTGTAGAGATCGTAGAGTGATACGAGAAGCAAGAAAGATGTGGTGAAATATCAGACCGCTAGATGGCGCCATTGACCAATCAGAATGGAGTATTCCAGAGACTCGTGTAAGAAGACTTTTTACAATGTAATTAGATTTAAAATGTAAAATAACCATATCTTGAGTAAGTTACATAAAAGTAATCCAATGCAAGTTAACAATACTTCACTCAAATTGTAATCAGATTACTTTATCGTTACTTCATCTAAAAAGTAATCACATTACTTATAAGTATTTGAGGAACTTTCCCTTGGAAGATCAATAGAGGAGCACATCTCGTTTCTCATCAGGCTTTGACAGATGAAACATAAATCCAACAAATACACGATTACCTGCTTTGTCAATGTGTTTAATGCGATTAGGGTATTTTTACAAGAAATGCTAACCAATGTAGCCTTTAACGTTGTATTGAAAGCTACAAATAATATATTTTCTGCCTCATATTATGAAGAGAATCCACATACGATCAGAAAAGGATGTCGTTGTGTGCACTCTGTTGGGATTGAAGCAGCTAAAAACCTTTATGCTAAGCTAAAATGCTATTTATTGTCATTACATGCATCTGTAACCAGGCGTGATTGCATATTATAATGAATTAAATGAATATAATTCACGTTAAAGCATAACCTTTTTCTCTAGCAAGACCTTTTATATTACGGCAATGAAAGTTTTATACTTAATGAGAATTTAAAATAGTAAAATCTGTGACTCCAGTCAGGTCTCCTAAGCAACCAATTGGCCCGGTTGCTAGGGAGGGTAGAGTCACATGGGGTAACCTCCTCGTGGTCGCTATAATGTGGTTCGCTCTCAATGGGGCGTGTGGTGAGTTGTGCATGGATGCTGTGGAGAATAGCGTGAAGCCTCCACACGTGCTACGTCTCCACGGTAACGCTCTAAACAAGTCACGTGATAAGATGCGCGGATTAACGGTCTCAGACACGGAGGCAACTGAGATTCGTCCACCGCCACCCGAATTAAGGCGAGTCACTACACCACCACGAGGACTTAGAGTGCATTGGGAATTGGCCGTTACAAATTGGAGAGAAAACAAAGTGATAAAATCTGCCACATTTTATACTTGGATGCAATCCAAAGTATTTAGATTACGTTACTGACCTTGAGTGATCTAATGGAATATGTTACAAATTGCATTTTAGAGCATGTATTCTGTAACCGTCCCAACCCTGAGTACGCAGGAACTAGTATGCAAGTACTCCAACCTAAACATAGCATCTGTTTCATCTGATTCTGTGGGTTTTGTTGTCGTGCAGAATATCAATGACATATGTCAACTCACATAAGACGTGTATGCATTGCGACTTCAAAGGTGTGTGTGTGTGTGTGTCGTTTTGCAGACCCGAGGAAGACCCCGACAGAAAGCGAGATATCTGCGGGGAGATTCTCCAGATGAAAGCTCTGGAGAGACTCACATCTACAGTAAGTGTGTGTGTTGAAATGCTGACCCATGCAGCATATCTCTGACTCCATGTCTTCAGTCCCCTGGTGTGAGTAAAGATCCACTCCAGCCTGAAAGAATCTCATCCATCACACGAACACTCATGTGCCACCAGTGGACAGAGAAACCATACATTTAACTGATCCGTCACTCTGCGTGGCCTCAATAATGCATGGCAAATAAATGCTAATTATATGCTTTAATAAACTTGTCATGAAATATATAAAATCAGCTCAGATATGAAATCACAATATATAAAATGCAGAATTGCTCAGAGCTGTGTGATCAAACTGTATTATATTTTCAGGACATAACAGTCCTGAAAATAGTGTCACAATGCCAAAAATAGGAATGGTCCCAAATGTAGGCGTCATTTTCTTAATGCAAAATATAATTTAATATTTTTTGGTTTGATTTGGGGTTAAATATGACCAGGACATTTGCTTTGCAGTTTGTCAAATGAACTTTTACAAGTAAAAATATACCATGTAGTCTAAATTCATTAATAACATAATTAAAGCTGCATGAATAAGACGTCCACCATTCTCCCATAAGCACTCTTACTTTTTGAGTCTGTTTTGGGAGTGTTTTTAGTGTAAATCTCCAGCTCTTTACACGTTTGCGTTAGTTTCTTAACTGCTGTGGATTTACCGTCCTCCAGAGATCTTCATACAGGCAGAGCGTTTGCTTTTATCTGAGGTCTGTTTTGCTCCGGGTGAAGATGAGCTCATTTGCATGTAGAGTTTAGTAATGGCGGCTTACTCTTGTGGTTTAACTGAAATAACATTTTAAATGTTTTATTGCATTTTTTTACAGGTACAGAATGAACTTGCCGCTGCTCTCGCAAAAAGGCCAAGAAATCCAGTAAGATTACGGTTCAATTTTTCATAGCTGGATGAACATACGTAATTCATCCTGTTTTAAACAATGTTGCAAAGATTGTCTTTAAAAATGCAGGTTTCACTGTTAACTGTTTGTGCTCTATTTCTACACTAACTCTAGTGTTAGAGGACGACAGCTCGGCGGCATCAGACAATTCTCCACAAGAACCCACAAAACCCACCGAAGACAACAGCAAGGTACACAAACACACACACCCATGTTTTATAGGGACTTTCCATAGACATAATGGTTTTTATACTGTACAATTTTTAACACAACATCAAAAAGTTCGGGTTTTACTATCCTTATGGGGATATTTAATAAATAAATAAATAAATTGATCAATTGTCACACATTATACATACATTTCTGCATATACATGGTGAAATTATTTATTTTTCACATATCCCAGGTCAGAGTGCAGGGTCAGCCATGACACACACACACTTACACACACACACATACACACACTCTCTCTCACACACACACACTCACACACAGGGTGGGGTGGAGGAGGTTGCCGTGTTAGCACACCGAAACAGCAATGTGATAGATTGTGAGCAGGCTTATAAAGCAATGGCTTACATGCGATTGGCTAGGAGTTACCCAGCTAAAGGTGCGATGAGGTACAGCTGCTAGTCTTCCAGCTAGAACTGCGCTGTGATTACATCTCAAGCAGTCCCCTCGCGACATTGTGGTGTTCAAGCAAAAACTTGTTTTGTTTATCTAAAAACAGGTGACAACAGAACACAACACAGCTGCACACAAAACAGAGAACAGAACTTACTAAACATGTCTGAAGAGTTTGTAGTTGAAGAATTGATGCATTTCTATGCCCAGCCTTATTTATTTATTTTTAACGTTTTTGGCCAGTTCACAGTGGAAGGAGTTACCCGCGCAATGCCGAAAATAAGCGAAAATAGAAAACAAGTGTTCGATAGAATGTACCATCGCTCGTCACTGCTAGTTAGGACAAAATCTCTGATTACCATAGAAAATATACCTTTTATCGAGTGTTGTTTGTCCTCAGGTTAGGACACGATGTGACTGTGGCTGCCTGTAGCCTCCTCCATGTTTCTGTTTGATTTCTGAATACTCTGTACCAAAAAATAAGGCTGGGCATAGAAATGCATCAATTCTTTAACTACAATCACTTCAGACATGTTTAATAAGTTCTGTTCTCTGTTTTATGTGCAGTTGTGTTCTGTTCTGTTGTCACTATCGCTGTGGAGGACCTGTTTTTACATTTACATTTACATTTATGCATTTGGCAGACACTTTTATCCAAAGCGACTTACAGTGCACTTATTACAGGGACAATCCCCCCGGAGCAACCTGGAGTTAAGTGCCTTGCTCAAGGACACAATGGTGGTGGCTGTGGGGATCGAACCAGCGACCTTCTGATTAACAGTTATGTGCTTTAGCCCACTACGCCACCACCACTCCCTTTAGATAAACTAAACGAGTTTTCGCTTGAACGTCCCAATATCGCGAGGGGGTTGCATGAACTGTTTCTCCCGTGGCCTTTTATGAACGCACACAGGAGATCAACGGCCAGTGAATATTTATCGTATTCTTTCATAACAATCATGAGTCTCATGGAATAATTTATTAGACTCCTGAATTTTACTTTTGTGTCCTTTTGAAGCTTGAAGAGGTGGTCACCATAAACCGCCATTGTATGACATCACTGAGCACAACATTTATTCACAATTTCTCCCTTTGTGTTCAGAAAAAGAAAGAAAGAGTTTCATGTATAAACGTTACCAGAGTGACATGTTCTGGTGAGACTATGTTAACTACATTGTCCTAATTGAGATGAAACTTGCTTCACATGAGCTTATATTCTCATTATCTATTTATTTGACAGTGTATTTCAAAGGACATGAGGTTACATGCACATTCATGTTTTTTTCATAGAGCGTTAGAGAGAGAGTGAGAAGAGAGAGAGAGAGAGAGAAACAGTGAATAGAGTCGAGTGGGCGGCAAAAGCTGGTCCTCAAGGTCTCTCTGCATCTTCAAACGAAGGAAAGCTCTTACTCTAGATCTAAATGATTCATCAGTCTGATCTCTGAGAGATAGTACAGGCCCAAAATAACACTCTAATGGACTTGTGTAACAAACTGAGGCCTGGTGTTATTGTTGTCCAAGACGAGGTTATCATACAGGGGACAGGAAGTGATGTGGGACAGTTTGGAAGGTTTGTTGTTTGAGTCTTGTTGGGAGCGGCTTGCATCACCGTATCAACCTAATGAACTACAGGGAGTCGTTACAAGACAAGACTGTGTGTGTGTGTGTGTGTGTGTGTGTGTGTTTAGTGAAGCAGTACAGGATCTGATTAATTCTCCTCTGTGGTTACCATCAACCCAGAGTCTGGATGATCATTACCCTGGTAATTACAGTCATTTGTACTCTCAAATGAGATTTTTACATTTCTTAAAGAAATTAGAGTGATGCTTGCATGTGCAAAACGCACTGCCTTGACGCTAGTGTGTTGTGGGTGGTTGCTAGGGCATTGCAAAGCAGTGCAAAGTTGTTCTGGGTGGTTTAGTGCGTTTGCTATGCAGTTCATTAAAGGTGCACTCAGTAACTTTTGTCTTTGTGTCATCTTGGACTTACACTGACACCTAGTGGCTTGGATGAGGCATCATTTAAAATCAATAGTTTCCAGTTATAGATGCCATTGTAGAAATGTAGTGTTCACAGTCAGTCATGATTACTTTAATCAATGAGTGAAAGTGTCCAATAACAGGACGGTTACTGAGATTAAGCGAGTAGTATTCAGCTGGTCATGTGATGCTAAAATGGCCGCCCCCATGTGCAGACCCTCTCCATGTAGAATAAAACATCTTTACTTTACTTTAAGGTTACTGATATGACTGGAGTCTTCATTTTAATGTGAGTGCTCATGATTTCCTACATATATTGTAAAATTACAATTCATGTCTTTAGGAGTTCAACTTTTTAATGATAAAAATGACTGAGTGCACCTTTAAGTGATCTGAGTGGTTTTTGTTTGTGTGTGTGTTTTGCTATGTAATTGCTGAGGTGTTCTGAGTGTGATATTGTAAGTTGCTATGTGGTTGCTAGAGTGTTCTGTGGTTATTAGCATGTTGCTATTAAATTGCTATGGTGTTTTTGTGGTTGATAGCGTGTTGCTATGTGGTTGCTAGGGTGTTCTGGTAGTTATTAGCATGTTTCTATTCAATTGCTATGTGTTTTCGTGGTTGATAGCATGTTGCTATGTGGTTGCTAGTGTGTTCTGTGGTTAGTAGCGTGTTGCTATTAAATTGCTATGGTGTTTTTGTGGTTGATAGCGTGTTGCTAGTGTGTTCTGTGGTTATTAGCGTGTTGCTATTAAATTGCTATGGTGTTTTTTGGTTGATAGCTCATTATCTATGTGGTTGCTAGTGTTCTGTGTGATTTTTAGCATGTTGCTAATGTGTTCGGAGTGTTTTTTAGTGTGTTGCTATGGGTTTTCTAGGGTTTTTCTGGGTGGTTTTTAGTATGTTGCTATGTGGTTGCTGGGGTGTTATGGGTGTTTCTTAACATGTTTCTATATTGTTGCTAGGTGTTCTTGGTGGTTACTCAGGTTGCGGTTGCAGGCTTTCAGGCTGGTTATTAGCATGTTGCTATTCAATTGCTATGGTGTTTTCGTGGTTGATAGCATGTTGCTATGTGGATGCTAGTGTGTAGTATAGTTTTTAGCATGTTGCTATGGCGTTCGGAGTGTTTTTTTTAGTGTGTTGCTATGGGTTTTCTAGGGTGTTCTGGGTGGTTATTAGAGTGTTGCTATGTGTTGATAGCGTGTTGCTATGTGGTTGCTAGTGTGTTCTGTGGTTATTAGCGTGTTGCTAATGTGTTCGGAGTGTTTTTTAGTGTGCTGCTATGGGTTTTCTAGGGTTTTTCTGGGTGGTTTTTAGCATGTTGCTATGTGGTTGCTGGGGTGTTATGGGTGTTTCTTAACATGTTTCTATATTGTTGCTAGGGTGTTCTTGGTGGTTATTAGAGTGTTTCTATGTGCTTGCCAGGCTTCTCAGACTGGTTTTTAGCATGTTGCTATGCTGTTGCCAGGGGGTTCTGGTGGTTATTAGCATGTTGCTATTCAATTGCTATGGTGTTTTCGTGGTTGATAGCATGTTGCTATGTGGATGCTAGTGTGTAGTTTGGTTTTTAGCATGTTGCTATGGTGTTTTAGTGTGTTGCTATGCTGTTTGGAGTGTTTTTTTAGTGTGTTGCTATGGGTTTTCTAGGGTGTTCTGGGTGGTTTTTAGCATGTTGCTATGTGCTTGTCAGGGTTCTCAGACTGGTTTTTAGCATGTTACTATGCTGTTGCCAGGGGGTTCTGGTGGTTATTAGCATGTTGCTAATCAATGACTATGGTGTTTTTGTGGTTGATAGGGTGTTGCTATGTGGTTGCTAGTGTGTTCTGTGGTTATTAGCGTGTTGCTATTAAATTGCTATGGTGTTTTTGTGGTTGATAGGGTGTTGCTATGTGGTTGCTAGTGTGTTCTGTGGTTATTAGCGTGTTGCTATTAAATTGCTATGGTGTTTTTGTGGTTGATAGCATGTTGCTATGTGGATGCTAGTGTGTAGTATAGTTTTTAGCATGTTGCTATGGCGTTCGGAGTGTGTTTTAGTGTGTTGCTATGCTGTTCGGAGTGTTTTTTTAGTGTGTTGCTATGGGTTTTCTAGGGTGTTCTTGGTGGTTATTAGAGTGTTGCTATGTGCTTGCCAGGGTTCTCAGACTGGTTTTTAGCATGTTGCTATGCTGTTGCCAGGGGGTTCTGGTGGTTATTAGCATGTTGCTATTCAATTGCTATGGTGTTTTCGTGGTTGATAGCGTGTTGCTATGTGGTTGCTAGTGTGTAGTTTGGTTTTTAGCATGTTGCTATGGTGTTCGAGTGTGTTTTAGTGTGTTGCTATGGGGTTTCAAAGGTGTTCTTCGTGATTTTTAGCATGTTGCTATGGTGTTTGGAGTGTGTTTTAGTGTGTTGCTATGGGGTTTCTAGGGTGTTCTGAGTGGTTTTTAGCCTGTTGCTATATGTTTGCTGGGGTGTTATGGGTGGTTATTATAGTGTTGCTATGTGCTTGCTAGAGTTTTCAGACTGGTTTTTAGCATGTTGCTATGTGGCACGGACAACCAAAGTATACTTTGGCCTTTAAATCATTTGTTTAAATGAATGACCCTATGAATGAGTTAAAGTAATTATGATGCTTGCATTGGCAAACCTCACTAACTAGAGAAATGCTAGAGAATGAACAATGCTCTATTGACATCACTAATCATAAAACACACATCTGCACTAATCACGACCAGATAAAAACTTCCCTGGCAATCAAGAACAAGTCCCTCTCTCTCTCTCTCTCTGATAGAATGATGTGAGTATTGTGAGGGAAGGGTCTGCTTGTTATCATCAGATTTTGGCTGCACACTCTGATTATTTACTCAGCAGTGTGTTTTGATTGGCCGAAATAACAGAGTGTTTCCTCTGAGGTAAAACCACAACCCACTATCAACCAACAATACCCCTGACACAAAACAACACCCAAACCAGCACGGGCAGGATGAAAGCAGAACAGACCCACAACGTTATAAAAACATTCAGAAAACACGCTGGACTAGCATTTATAACAACACAAAGAAAGAAATGCAAGCCTTTGAGTTCATTTCAGAGAATCAGCTCATTAATATTTCATGATAAATTCTGTGTTCCTTTAACCTAGTTACACATTTCAGTTTAAAGCAGTTTTAAGATTTAACCATTGATAAAGTTCATCAGTGGTATTTAAAAAATACTAGGGCTGTCTATCGATTAACATTTTTAATCAAAATAATTACACGGTATGCTGATTAATTACTCTAATCTAATTAATCGCAATTAATCGCATACATAATATTTGTTGGGAAAGCCCCTCAAATAACAATAATTCAATATATAATGATTAAATAATTATAAATAGTTAAGTCAAGTTGTGTTTGTACGCAAGCTTGTTCTCATCATGTGTTGTCTGCTCTCGGTAAGTGTGGTTTGTTCTCTGTATAAGCTGAGCATTGCCTATACAGCGAGTTTCACTTACTGCCCCCTGGAGGAAACAGGTGGTACTACAAGTTTGAATTGCTCTGATAATGGATATTTATTATTAGGATCCGGGGACATGACTAATTGCATAAATTTTTTTAACTTGCTATTTTTTATTTTATATAATTAATCGCAGGAAACCGATGGAGTGCGTACTCCAGGTAGGGAAGGAGGTATTGCCCCAAGTGAAGGAGTTCAAGTACCTCTGGGTCTTGTTCACGAGTGAGGCGACAATGGAGCGGGAGGTTGGTCGGAGAATCGGGGCAGCGGGGCGGTATTGCACTCGCTCTTCGCGACCGTTAGTCACGAAAAGAGAGCTGAGCCGGAAGGCAAAGCTCTCGATCTACCGGTCAATCTTTGTTCCTACCCTCACCTATGGTCATGAAGGCTGGGTCATGACCAAAAGAACTCGGTCGCGAGTACAAGCGGCCGAAACGGGGTTCCTCAGAAGGGTGGCGGGCTTCGCCCTTAGAGATAGGGTGAGGAGCTCAGTCATCCGTGAGGAGCTCAGAGTAGAGCCGCTGCTCCTTTGCGTCGAAAGGAGTCAGTTGAGGTGGTTTGGGCATCTGGTAAGGATGCCCCCTGGCCGCCTCCCTAGGGAGGTGTTTCAGGCATGTCCAGCTGGGAGGAGGCCTCGGGGAAGACCCAGGATTAGGTGGAGAGATTACATCTCCACACTGGCCTGGGAACGCCTCGGGGTCCCCCAGTCAGTGCTGGTTAATGTGGCTCGGGATAGGGAAGTTAGGGGCCCCCTGCTGGAGCAGCTGCCCCCGCGACCCGACTTCGGATAAGCAGTTGAAGATGGATGGATGGATGGATAATTAATCGCACCGAATTAACACGTTAAATCGACAGATCTAAATCGTGCTAATCAAATCAAATTGAATAGACTGACAAAAACTCCCTCTGACAAACAAAAACATGAAGCGAGCGTGCCTTTCGGCCAACATCTTTTGAATCAATTCTGTGTAAACTTAACTTTTCTCAACCCAAAGTTTCAGTAGAGCACAATAGAAATGTTATCAAGCCTAACAATCAGTTTCACATAAATTTTTTCCATAAGCAAATTGATTATTAACAGTATATGCTTCCATTAAGCCATCAGTCTGTGTTATTTCAGCATACTTTCTTAACAAACGGTGTTTTAATAGTGGAATTCCTGGTAAAGAACTACACTACCCATAATCCCGAAGAGAGATCCACCAATCAGAATTGCGGCAAACAATCCGCAGCAAAAGAGCTCTGCAGTGACCGCCCACTTCCATGATGCACTGTGAATACAACAGTTTAGTTGCGTTCCCTACACTCTTAAACTGCTGATATATTTGCATATTTCTGAATATTTTGCAATAAAATAAAAGTATTGAAATTATAGAGTATAGAAAAACTATTTATAGAACAATTTATAAACTATAGAAACACTTTAACAACTTTAAATGAACAGTTCTATAGTATATTAATTCCCGCATTAAAGATGTTTTTGACCGATATTTATAAACTTTTTAGCTTCAAATCTTTACAGTGGTGGCACAGTGGGCTAAAGTACATAACTGGTAATCAGAAGGTTGCTGGTTCGATCCCCACAGCCACCACCATTGTGTCCTTGAGCAAGACACTTAACTCCAGGTTGGAAAAAATGAATGGAAAATATACTTCCGGACACAAGATGACTGTTAAAATGGGTGGCAGGATAGTAAATATCTCAGTGCAAACAATATATATATAATATTTAGAAAATATAGAAAATAAATAATGTGAAAATGAAGGGGAAAAGATAAAAAACAGACATGGAAAATTAGAATACATTGGGAATTTAAGTACATAACATGGTTTAAAGTGATAAATTACTCTATTATCTCATTCTCTAAGGTGTAAATGTTGTCATCCTTTTCTCCTGCCCCTTTATGGGCGGAGCCACGTGGACACACCTCCCTCTCTCTCTCTTTCAAACACACTCACACACACATTTAGAGTTTCTAACAGAGGAAACACAAACGCAGATGGTCTGTCCCAAAGTCACAGAGGATATTATCACAATGAACGAGAGAATAGAGTTTCATACACAATAATTCTCTCCATCCTCACACTCTGTGTCTGGACTTTATCTGGTCTGATGTCGTGGGGTTGTGGGTTAAAGTATCTCTTCTCTCTGCCTCCCGTTCTCCAGCAGGCAGGCGTCTGCGCTCTCCGACCTCCCGATGACTTCTCGCGGTTAGAGATGGTCCAGCGGCTGGCCAAGGACGGGTATCGGTTCCTTCAGAACCAGAATTACCGGCTCCCTGACCGTTCCACACAGGTAAGACAGAGTCTGGTCTTATATTAGTGTTTGTTGGCATGGTAACAGCAGGTCAGGGGTCACAATATGAGGTCAGGTGTCCGAATCTACCGCGTTGCTGAATGTGAATTTGACATTTGACATTTTGTTGTAAATTAGTGTAACTTTAACCTCATTCATTGAGACTCAGCGTGGCTGGACTTGTTTAACAATCTCTCTCTTTGGCACAGAGTGTGTGTAGCGAGCGTTTGACTGTGTTCAGGGAGTCAGCGGGAGTCCTCGTTTTCCTCTGAAGTGATTCAACTTTTCTCATGACCTATGTCTCTCACAAGCCATGTTCAAATATCTGTGAATGAACCCTCTCTGGTCAAAGAAAACCCATTTGTGTCACTTTCTGTGGTGTTGTGGTTTTCAACCAAACTGTTGGTTTCTACCAACTTATGAAGGATTTCCAATAAAAAAAACGTCTTTGGGAAACTGAAAACTTTACATTTAAATGCCGATGATGTAATAGTTGACAAATAAGGTTGTCAGAGGTGATAATAATTATATATATTTTTTTTAAATTTTTTAAAATCTCGTTTAAAACATGTGTCAAGTTCATTAAAATTTTATCTTTGTGTCCATGTTGGTTTCATAATAAAAAATAAAAAAAATAATAAATTCTAGCATTTTCTGCAAAAAATAAAAATAAATAATAATGACTTTTAAAATGTCATGTGGCGTAACCATTAAGTAAAAGTTATTAAAAATATATACTTTCCTTACACCCATAAATACACTTACACAACTTATTTATTAATGTCGAAAACATTTTCAAAACATATTTATTTTATTTTATTTTATTTTTATAAATATTTTTACAAATATAAATTTTTTATCACGAATATCTTAAAAAATTCTTAGCGTCCTCTATTTGATCTTGAAAAAGTGCCTTTTTCATTATAATGTCAATATTGATGCTGTCAGTCGATGAAAAATTTGAATCGCGATTAATCGCATCAGTTTTGTAGTTAATCGCGATTAATCACAGATTTTGTAAGTGCTGAAATTTGTCACTATATATACTTATTTTCCTGTCAAGATGCATTTATTTCCACTTTAGGAAAGAAAACAAAAAAAACATATAACAATATAATGCTTTATTAACATTTTCCAAACAAAGCCTTTTACAGTATAAAGATAGAAATGCTCTAAAATATCACCAATTCAAGCAACATTAAACGTTCCCAAAGTCTAATTGGGAGTTTGACTGATTGAATTAGTCTCCACATAGGATGCATTTTCACTGCAATGTGCATTAAATCTCTTAAACTCTCATCCTCCACAATATCAATCAGCCGGTAGACTGTGACTATCCGCTTTCATACAGCAATCGTGAAGCTGCGTTCATGATTTGCATCAGTGCGTCAACGCCAGCGCCGCTTTGAACTACATATAAAGTGTTTGTAGACAAACGACAAAATTGTTGACTTGGCAAAAGTTTTTCATATATTCACATATTAAAACATTTGTTTCATTGCTTATTTTTTAAAACTACTAATAATAGAATATTCTGCACAACTCATGCCAACATTTCCTTTTCAAGAATTTATGCTTTTAATGAGATTTTGATTTTGCTTACTGTATCCTGAAGGTTTAAAACACTTGATATTTTTTACTTTAAGCCCCAGAAAAAGTCAGACACAACAACACAGACTCAACCAATGATGTGGGTTGGGGACGGGACTATCTGTTTGTTAGATCAACAGCAGACGGGGCGGATGCAGAAAGATGTTTACATTTTACATTTATGCATTTGGCAGATGCTTTTATCCAAAGTGACTTACAGTGAATTATTACAGGGACAATCCCCCCGGAGCAACCTGGAGTTAAGTGCCTTGCTCAAGGACACAATGGTGGTGGCTGTGGGGATCGAACCAGCAACCTTCTGATTACCAGTTATGTGCTTTAGCCAACTACGCCACCACCACTCCTATGTTTAGTGGTGCAGAAATGATAAACTTCATCTTTAAATATCAAAAGTGTCATATTTTTGTCTTAAAACAGACATTCAGTCGCAGGGTGTGGCAGGGCGGAGGGCGGGGCCGGGTCGTGCTCATACTCACCCGGTCCCTTATCAGGCTAATCAAGCCTCCACAGTCGGCCTTTATCCCTCTCGGAGGCTTGATTAGCCTGATAAGGGACCCGGTGTGTATGATCACGAACCGGCCCCGCCCTCCGCCCTGCCACACAGGGTTAATGTAACAAGTAATGTGGTACATCGCCAAAGTAATGCATGTTCCTTTTATATTAATTTCAATTTAATGACAATTACAATACAAAACTCCTTTGCCTATGATGTAGTCACATAGGTTTGCACAGACCAAGTAACACAATTTCTACACTGCAGGCAACACAATGCACCAAAGCTAATCACCCTTATTATAGTCAACAACATTATCTACATTACATTTACATTTTACATTTATGCATTTGGCAGACGCTTTTATCCAAAGTGACTTACAGTGCACTTATTACAGGGACTAATTCCCCCAGAGCAACCTGGAGTTAAGTGCCTTGCTCAAGGACACAATGGTGGTGGCTATGGGGATCGAACCAGCAACCTTCTGATTACCAGATTACCAGTTATGTGCTTTAGACCACTACACCACCATTCCACATTACAAGTGGCTTGACATCTTTACAGGTGTATATTCAATGCATATAAACAAAATTTGTATGTAGTATTGTGGTAGAGACATGCTTGTCCATAGCAAAAATTCATCTTTTTTTGGTTTTCATTTAGAAACAGAATGTACATTATAATAGCTATTAAAGTTAATAACAATATGATTAAATAATGATTAAAGTAATAAAAGTAGTAATATTTGTATAACATGTATAGGTAAAAATATAGTTATAAGGCAGACAGTGTAGGTTTGAAGAGAGGTAAAACGCTGATCACTATGGTGGAAATTCAAACAACCGTACAGGAGAACTCATAATTCATGTCTGGATTTATGCAGGTGTGCAACAGTCCATAGATGGGCATGTGATTGATCAGTATAGTTTATAATAAGCATATTAATTGTAAACAAAGTGTTACTTTAAAAACGTAACATTTTTGGTCGCCCTTGTTGACCTTGCTGACATTTTCAGACAGTCCCTTAATGCAAATTTCCAATGAATTTGAAATGGCTGTTGGGGTGTTTTAGTCCTGTTGCATTGTTTGGATTCAAGATTGTGGTCTTTCCAGAAAACACGAGAGGTTTCTGCCCAACTTAGAAGGATCTTTCACCCAAAAATGTAATTTCTGTCATCACTTGCTCACCCTCATTTAGTTAAATTAATGCTCATGACGCCATCGGACCGGCTTAAATACGGGACAAATTGTGTCACATATTGATTCGATACAGGAAGCATCAATTCGTCTTTAAATACGGTACGATCCCGCATTTTACGGGACAGGTGGCAACCCAAATGAATAGTTACGCACATATTTGACTGTGATAATGTTCTTCAAATACTTACATTTACATATTTGGCAGACGCTTTTATCCAAAGTGACTTACAGAGCCCTTATTACAGGGACAATCCCCCCCGGAGCAACCTGGAGTTAAGTGTCTTGCTCAAGGACACAATGGTGGTGGCTGTGGGGATTGAACCAGCAACCTTCTGATTACATGATTACCGGTTATGTGCTTTAGACCACTACACCACCACCACTCCATGCTTACAGCTAATTTTAAGTCCAGCACTCTATCAGGTGAGCTACCGCGGAAGCTAATTACACTGGAATAATTGTAAAATGTAGTTATATTTTTTATTTTGGGGTGATTTTTTTTTTCCCCTTTTTCACCCAATTTGGAACGGCCAATTCCCAATGTGCTCTAAGTCCTCGTGGTGGCGTAGTGACTCGCCTCAATCCAGGTGGCGGAGGTTAAATCCCAGCTGCCTCCACTTCTGAGACCATCAACCCACGTATCTTATCACGTGGCTTGTTGAGCGTGTTGCCACGGAGACATAACGCGTGTGGAGGCTTCACGCCCATCCACCGAAGCATCCACGCTCAACTCAGGTTCATCTGATCTGGATCTCTCTCGTAAAATTGAACTCTGAGTCAGAGAAATTACACAATACAGCTCATGTTTGATTTGGACCAAAAAGTTGCATTGTTTAATTTCCCCATAGTTCAGTGCCATTTGGTTGTATCCCAGACTCCGAAGAGGCCTTACGTAAGCCGGGGTCATGCCCAGAGACTCCAAGACTCCAGTGGGTCGATTTCAGAGAGTTCTGCTGACAGTGACAAAAAAAAGCCAATTCCCAAATGCCTGATGGATTAGAGACTCATCCGTCCATCATTTTCCAAAAAAGATCTTCTTGCGCCATTCTAATCAAATAATTTCCAGAGTTATGTAATAGGATTTCCTTCCCCAGAATCCTGTACAATGAGGCAGGGGGTGTGCCATGAGTTGAGGTGGGGTTTTCGAGTTTTAGTCCTGTTGCATTGTTTGGATTCAAGATTGTGTTCTTTCCAGAAAATATGAGAGATTTCTGCCCAACTTTAAATTCTGTCATTACTTACTCACCCTCATGTTGTACACAGTCATGCTAATTGCACATGTGTGCAAGAATGAGAACAATCTGTGCAGAAATGAGAGTCACTCTGTGTGCAGAAACACAGGAAGGGAACATTCAGTGCTTCCTGTTGGAGTGCAATTAAAATATCTCGCCTTTCCTTTTAGCCGACTGGTTTGCGTCAGCAAGCTACTGGGTCTTTCGACGCGTTCTCCACCCATTGTGAGAAAGAACGGCAACCCTTGACCCACTGAGCAGGACAGGTGGAGACCGTTACTTAAACACAAACTCTGTTTCTTTGATCAGTGATAACTGCAGGCTGTTATTGGTAATGCAATAAATAGTGTTTTATATTTCAACACAAATGTTATTCTTTGATTGTGCCCTGTTCTTTCAACTCAAAGCAAATTATTTGGGGGCCTCTAGTTACATTTACATTTAGCCATTTAGCAGAAGCTTTTATCCAAAGAGACATCAAAGCAATTTGTCTTAAAAAAAAAGTCAACAATATCTGCACTGCTAAGTTCAAAGGGGAGCTAGAGAAGTAGAGATTTCAGCAAAAAGTCCTTTGGGGTTTCTTTAGGTTTCATTCTCTCGCATTAATTAAACACTAGATTTGTACATGTTCTTGATGTGAGTGGTTCCCCGTGCAAAAGATGCAACCGTGATGCTGGCCTGTGCATGAGCTCTCAGATATAATTTTTATAATGTGCCATTCTGGGTAGCTCAGAGGTAAAGACGCTGGCAACCACACTTGGAGTTCGCTAGTTTGAATCCAGGGCGTGCCGAGTGACTCCAGCCAGGTCTCCTAAGCAACCAAATTGGCCTGGTTGCTAGGGAGGGTAGAGTCACATGGGGTAACCTCCTCGTGGTCACTATAATGTGGTGGGGCACGTGATGAGTTGAGCGTGGATGCTGCGGTGGATGGTGTGAAGCCTCCACACATGCTATGTCTCCGTGGCAACGCGCTCAACAAGCCACGTGATAAGATACATGGGTTGATGGTCTCAGACACGGAGGCAGCTGGGATTTATCCTCCGGCACCCGGATTGAGGCGAGTCACTATGCCACCACGAGGACTTAGAGTGCATTGGGAATTGGGCGTTCCAATTTGGGTGAAAAAAAATCACCCCAAAATAAAAAATATAACTACATTTTACAACTCTTCAAGCTGATTATGACTTTATAAAGACGTATTTTTTACACTATTGCTCACATACTGCTGTGTTATGATATCGAAACACTTTTACTCTAATGCATCATTTAAAAAAGATACACTTTAACCCTTGTATTACAGACCCACCTATATTTACACACTATTCCAGTGTGATTAGCTTCCGCGTTAGCTCACCTGATAGAGTGCTGGAATTAAAATTAGCTGTAAGCATATATCACTGAAATAAGTGTCATGAGATATCTCACCGGTCTCTGTGAAAGCTCTAGACTTTGAAAACAGCAAACAAATAGTGTGTCCGTGGGCCGTGGGTCTCGGACGCTTTCTGACTATTATATTGCGCGTTCTCATAGTGTTGTCATTGCAGCGAATAATTGAGGCTTAATGCCATATTCTGATTTATAATTGATCAGTTGTGGGCGTTTTTTCACTGCCGTTGCGTTTGATAGCTTTTGGAACATGCTTTGTGTCGGTCTCAACGGTATCAGTGCGGTGTTTTGGAAAGAGGGGGCGTGGCTAAATCAACGGCTCATTCTCGTGGAAGTTAAAAAGGCTAAAATCGCTTACAGCACCTTTAAGACTCAGAAGACCAAGGTTCGAACCCAGTCCAGCATACAACATGACACGTGAGATGAAAGTTTCATAAAAGTGACACAAAACTACACGGTGACTTCAGAAAATTAGCTTTTCATGTCGCATGTGCTGTTAGGACACTAATGGTTAGGTTTAGGTGTTGGTTTAGGCTAAGGATGTCAGTTTTGTTTACCTCTCATTTGCTGTTAGGACACTACCGGCTAGGTTTAGGTTAGGGAGGTACGTTTTACTCTTTAAAACCTCCTGTGGCAGGGCGGAGAGCAGGGGCGGGTCGTGATCCTACACACCCGGTCCCGTATTAGGCTAATTAAGCCTCCGAGAGGGATAAAGGTCGACTGCAGAGGTGTGGGAGAGAGAGACAGCTTACGGACATGTCCGTCATATGTTTGTTTGTCTTTTATGTTTACCAATGAAACTATTATTTATATTGACAAGCCGGTTCTCGCCGCCTCCTTTCCATTGAATATATAACACTGGTGCCGGAACCCGGGAAGGAGGAGGGATACGCCGTAGTAGAGTTCTCGCCACTACTGTCCACCCCAACGGAGCAGCCGCGGCCATCTGCCGGGGGACGAGGAGCCTGGCCGCCTGAAAGAGGACGATAGCCGCCGACCGCGAGGGGAGAAGGGGCTCCTAACCGACCACCTGGAGCGGTCAGGGCCACTGCCAGGGGCGCAGGAGTCGCCTACCGGCCGCTGAAATGCGGCGGGGTTTGAGACCACCGACCGCCTGGAGCGGGAGAACCACTGCCAGGGGCGGGGGAGACCCCTTCTGTTCCCCGAGAACGCGGCGGGGCATTCCGTCTGCCAGGGGCTGGAGGTCTGCCTCTGATGGTCGAGTGGCCGAGGATCAAGCTGCGGCGTATCGGAGAACCGGCTTGACAATATAAATAATAGTTTAATTGGTAAACACACAAACACACACACATGACGGACATGTCCGTAAACTATCTCTCTCTCCCGCACAATCCTCTGCAGTCGACCTTTATCCCTCCCGGAGGCTTAATTAGCCTAATACGGGACCGGGTGTGTAGGATCACGACCCGGCCCCAGCCCCCCAACCTGCCACACCTCCATCTAACATTTACCTTAAAAACCTTGTCTGATTACAACACCGTTTCACTTGCATTTGGAGCCATTCATTGGGCATTTCACTGGGAAACTGCAGCAAAATTTAAATAGAAGTATGTCATTTTTGTTGCCATGCACTTAACGTCACTTAATGTTCGTGAGGTCAGGCTTCAAAGAAATAACTAACGCTATCATCTAACATTTATGCAAACACAGTTTTTACCCTCCTGAAATGTGATTTTGCACGTATGGAAAAACATTGCCAAAGTTGCGATTAAAATCACAATCGCAATATCGTGATTTTTGGTGCATAATGGACAGCCCTGTCAGAATGTTACCCTGCGTCGGCATTCCCTTTCAATGCATCTTTTGTCCATACAATGAATGTGAGTGGCGACTCAGGCTAGCATTCTGCTGAATATTTCCTTATGTACTCCACAGAAGACAGTAAGTTATATGGGTTTGGAACAATATAAGTAAAATCTTCGGTTTTGCGTGAGCTATCCCTTTAATGTCTAATGCAACTTTGTCTTGTTTGGTATGGAAATACTAATTCTGTTACCATTGTCATGCTGGAATACCCATCCAGACCCATGGCAGAGGGAAGGAGGTTCTCACCCAAGATTTGACGGTACATGGCCTCGTCCATCGTCCCTTTGATGCGGTGAAGCTGTCCTGTCCCCTTAGCAGAAAAACACCCCCAAAGCATAATGTTTCCACCTCCATGTTTGACGGTGGGGATGGTGTTCTTGGGGTCATAGGCGGCATTCCTCCTCCTCCAAACACGGCGAGTTGAGCTGATGCCAAAGAGCTCGATTTCACACTTTCACCCAGTTCTCCTCTGAGTCATTCAGATGTTCATTGGCAAACTTCAGATGGGCCTGTACATGTGCTTTGTACATTGCGGGCGCTGTTGGATTTCAGTCCTTCACGCCGTGTTACCAATTGTTTTCTTGGTGACTACGGTCCCAGCTGCCTTGAGATCAATGACCAGATCCTCCCGTGTCGTTCTGGGACGATTCCTCACCGTTCTCATCATCATTGCAACTCCACGTGGTGGAGCCCCAGACCGAGGGAGATTGACAGTTCTTTTGTGTTTCTTCCATTGACGAATAATCGCACCAACTGTTGTCACCTTCTCACCAAGCTGCTTGGCGATGGTCTTGTAGCCCATTCCAGCCTTGTGTAGATCTACAATCTTGTCCCTGACATCCTTGGACAGCGCTTTGGTCTTGGCCATGGTGGAGAGTTTGGGATCTGATTGATTGATTGCTTCTGTGAACAGGTGTCTTTTATACAGGTAACAAGCTGAGATTAGGAGGACTCCCTTTAAGAGTGTGTCCTAATCTCAGCTCGTTACCTGTATAAAAGACACCTGGGAGCCAGAAGTCTCTGATTGAGAGGGGGTTGAATACTTATTTCCCTCATTAAAATGCAATTCGGTTTATAAAATTTTTGACATGTTGTTATTCTGTCTCGCACTGTTCAAATTAACCTACCATTGAAATTATAGACTGATCATTTGTTTGTCAGTGGGCAAACGTACAAAATCAGCAGGGGATCAAATACTTTTTTCCCTCGCTGTATAGTCAGCTGGTTATTATCGCAAAATTAACCCCTTCACGATGGTATAATGGCTATACATTATTCCTTATGGAGCAGACCTACAATCTATCAATGGTCGTGATTATATAAGGCTTTTGTGTTGCAACTTCAGGCTAAGTTCGTTACCACAGCCAAGTTGTGTGTGTGTGTGTGTGTGTGTGTGTGTGTGTGTGTTTAATTGACATTTATATATGGCCTGTTCACAGTGGTGTTAGTTTTTTTCGCATAAGTGCAGTAGTACTCCCCAGAGAGACCCGTGTTGATTTTGGAAAGACTCGAGAGAAATATGGCTGCCGCAGATACACTGTTTGTTATCATCTGCATCGCTAACATTTTCCCCAGCAGCATTTGGGACTCCGTTTATTAATGTAGGTGTTTTTCTCTGGCTTTACATAACTACAGTAAAATCATATGAATGTTTCCGTCTGGCTGCTTTTTATCAACACATTTGCAGGGAGGAGTACAGTAGGCTTGATTAACGCTGATCTGATAGCAACGTTTGTTTTGGAATGTTCGGGAGCTGTTGTGGGAATGTTTGGGAAGCATTCCATGTTTGTTCCGGTCAGATGGGAGACTATTTTTGGAATGCTGAGGAGTTTTTTTGGGCTGTGAACTCTGTTAAGTAACAGCGAAACATTTACATTTACATTTATGCATTTGGCAGAGGCTTTTATCCAAAGCGACTTACAGTGCACTTATTACAGGGAGCAACCTGGAGTTAAGTGCCTTGCTCAAGGACACAATGGTGGTGGCTGTGGGGTTCGAACCAGTGTCCTTCTGATTACCAGTTATGTGCTTAGACCACTACACCACCACCACTCACCGCGAAACCAAGTAGGTTGTCTGCTGTTGTGTCAGAGTTCACCCTGTGACCTTAATTAAGAGGTTAAGGGTTGTCGTTTTCCGGGCCCCTTCCGGGCATCCGAACATGTGCACTTTCCCTTTAAGTTCCTTGAGGTTAAATTGTGCTTGTTTAAAGACCCCATAAATTAAATTAAATTAAATTCAAATAACATTTCTGTTGCTTTTAGGCAATGTCTGTTATCTTTACTACTATATGTTAATAAAATTCGCTTTAAAAAGTGCTTTAAGCTATTTTTTTAATGGAAAGGTATGGAAAATGTTTTACTACTCCATGAAAGATTTTAATGAAATAAATGTCCTGAGATATCTCACTGGTCTCCGTGATAGATCTAGACTGTAAAAAAGTCCTGTTATTTAAAAAAAAAACTAGCAGCTGTGGTTGCCAGAATAATTATGTAAAAATGTAAACAACTTTGCAGAACAACCTGTAAATTTTACAATTAAAAACTGTAGTAATTTACAAAAAAGAGGCATTTTAAACCAGTAAAAATAAAGTAAAATTAGCATGAACAGCTGCACTGTAAAACAAAAATCCTGTTAATTTGTTGTTAGATTTACAGTTAAAAAAATGTCACACTGTAAAAAAGAAATCCAGTTAAATTTACAGTAAAAAAGTCACACTGTAAATAATAAATCCTGTTAAATTTACAGTAAACAAATGTGAAACTGTAAAAATAAATCCTGTTAAATTTACAGTAAAAAAATACACACTAAAAAATAAATCCTGTTAAATTTAGAGTAAAAAAGTCACACTGTAAAAAATGCATCTTGTTAAATTTACAGTAAAAAATTTCACACTGTAAAAAAAAAATCTTGTTAAATTTACTGTAAAAAATGTCACACTCTAAAAAAGAAATCCTGTTAAATTTACAGTAAACAAATGTCACACTGTAAAAAAGAAATCCCGTTAAAGTTACAGTAAAAAAATGTGAAACTGTAAAAAGAAATCCTGTTAAATTTACAGTAAAAAAATGTGAAACTGTAAAAAGAAATCCTGTTAAATTTACAGTAAACAAATGTCACACTGTAAAAACAAATCCTATTAAATTTACCTTAAAAAAAATTCACACTAAAAAATAAATCCTGTTAAATTTACAGTAAAAAATTTAAAAAATGTCACACTGTAAAAAAGAAATCCTGTTAAATTTACAGTAAAAAATGTCACACTGTAAAAAAGAAATCCTGTATAATTTACAGTAAAAAAATGTCACACTGTAAAAAAGAAATTCTGTTAAATTTACAGTAAACAAATGTCACACTGTAAAAAATAAATCCTGTTAAATTTACCGTAAACAAATGTCACACTGTAAAAAATAAATCTAGTTAAATTTACAGTAAAAATGTCACACTGTAAAAAATAAGTCCTGTTAAATTTACAGTAAACAAATGTCACACTGTAAAAAATAATCCTGTTAAATTTACAGTAAACAAATGTCACACTGTAAAAAAGAAATCCTGTATAATTTACAGTAAAAAAATGTCACACTGTAAAAAAGAAATCCTGTTAAATTTACAGTAAACAAATGTCACACTGTAAAAAATAAATCCTGTTAAATTTACCGTAAACAAATGTCACACTGTAAAAAATAAATCTAGTTAAATTTACAGTAAAAATGTCACACTGTAAAAAATAAGTCCTGTTAAATTTACAGTAAACAAATGTCACACTGTAAAAAATAATCCTGTTAAATTTACCGTAAACAAATGTCACACTGTAAAAAAGAAATCCAGTTAAATTTACAGTAAAAATGTCACACTGTAAAAAATAAGTCCTGTTAAATTTACCGTAAACAAATGTCACACTGTAAAAAATAAATCTAGTTAAATTTACAGTAAAAAATGTCACACTCTAAAAAAGAAATACCGTTAAAGTTACAGTAAAAACTGGCAGCTGTGGTTGCCAGAATGTTACTGTAAAAAATACGGTAACCACGTTGCAGGCTTTACGGAATGTAATTTTGATGCCTGACTATTTATACGGTGCATTACCGTAGTTTATATTATTTGTCAGGGTAACACATGGGAAATAAAAATTATGCAATAAACTACATCAAATATAACACAGAACACTCCAATGTACGTAACTCATATTTAAAATAAGAAGAAACTATTCCCATAAAATATAATGAAATGTGAATTTTGGGAACGCCCGGTTACTGTTTTTTATCATAATTGTACATGTACTCTCTTGTTAAACATAATATACATTTTTACCGTTAATTATACGGGAAAATCATACTTTTTACCATAAAACTACATGTATTGTCTTTTTAAATATGAAAATGTTTCTCGTATATTTTAAGGTAACTACTCGTTAACCAATTTACTTTTTTTTAATGTACCATTTTTACTTCATAACAGTTGTCTGTTGAGGGCGCTATTTTGCTGCTGTTGTTTTTGACAACCGTTTCGGCACGATGTCGGACCCAATAAAGCTCATTTGGTAATTTTGGAGTGTGAGGTTTTGGGAATGTATTTGTAAGACAGTCTATTAACTTGGAACCTATTACAACCTCTGTAATGTAATACAGTATATGTGATATATCATATAATATCATTTTAATAACAGTGTTTGAATGATAAATCATGCAAGTCAATTCATTGACCCCAGCGACGTTTTAATGCAAAGTGTGGACTTTTCAGACGGTCCCTTATGCTACGTACTCACATATCCAATGAATATTAAACTTATATTAACTTTTTGGCATCCGAGCTGTTTAAGTACAGGACAGATGACTTAATCTCTAAATACAGGACGATCCTGTATTATACGGGACAGGTGGCAAGTCTTTATCGAATTCTTCCACTACATCCGACAAAAGTAC
>NC_068301.1:3828101-3843101 GCF_025860055.1 Xyrauchen texanus
AGAGAGCGAGCAAGAGAGAGAGAGAGCAAGCGAGAGAGTGTGTGAGCGAGAGAGAGAGAGAGTGCGAGCGAGCAAGCAAGAGAGAGAGAGCAAGCGAGAGAGTGTGTGAGCGAGAGTGAGAGAAAGCGAGAGAGAGAGAGAGAGAGCAGCAGCAGAGAGAGCGTGGCGAGTGTGTAGCGAGAGTGAGAGCGAGCAGAGAGACAAGCGAGAGAGTGTGTGAGCGAGTGAGCGAGAGAGCGAGAGAGAGATAGAGAAGCGAGCAAGCGAGAGAGTGTGTGAGCAAGTGAGCAGAGCAGAGAGAGAGCAAGCGAGAGAGTGTGTAGCGAGTGACAGTGAGAGAGAGAGAGACAAGCGAGAGAGTGTGTGGCGAGAGTGAGAGCGAGAGAGCGATGAGATAGAGAAGCGATAGCAAGCGAGAGAGTGTGTGAGCGAGAGTGAGAGAACGCGAGAGAGAGAGAGAAAGAGAGAGCAAGCGAGAGAGTGTGTGAGCGAGAGTGAGAGAAAGAGAGAGAGAGAGAGAGAGAGCGAGCAAGCGAGAGAGAGAGTGAGAGTGAAAGCAAGAGAGCGAGAGAGAGAGAGAGAGAGTGTGTGAGCGAGAGTGAGAGAAAGCGAGAGAGAGAGAGAGAGAGAGAGCAAGCGAGAGAGTGTGTGAGCGAGAGTGAGAGAAAGCGAGAGAGAGAGAGAGAGCGAGCGAGCAAGAGAAAGAGAGAGCAAGTGAGAGAGTGTGTGAGCAAGAGTGAGAGAAAGCGAGAGAGAGAGAGAGAGAGAGAGAGAGAGAGAGCTGCAAAATTTGTTGCATCTTGCCACATCCTGAGGGACGACCAGAGACCAGCAAACATCCCATAAACACACACTCACTCACAGCCGAACACACACTCACTCACAGCCGAACACACACTCGCTCACAGCCGAACACACACTCACTCACAGCCGAACACACACTCGCTCACAGCCGAACACACACTCGCTCACAGCCGAACACACACTCGCTCACAGCCGAACACACACTCACTCACAGCCGAACACACACTCACTCACAGCCCAACACACACTCACTCACAGCCGAACACACACTCACTCACAGCCCAACACACACTCACTCACAGCCGAACACACACTCACTCACAGCCGAACACACACTCACTCACAGCCCAACACACACTCACTCACAGCCCAACACACACTCACTCACAGCCGAACACACACTCACTCACAGCCGAACACACACTCACTCACAGCCGAACACACACTCACTCACTCACAGCCGAACACACACTCACTCACTCACAGCCGAACACACACTCCCTCACAGCCGAACACACACTCACTCACAGCCGAACACACACTCACTCACTCACAGCCGAACACACACTCACTCACTCACAGCCGAACACACACTCGCTCACAGCCGAACACACACTCACTCACAGCCCAACACACACTCACTCACAGCCGAACACACACTCACTCACAGCCGAACACACACTCACTCACAGCCCAACACACACTCACTCACAGCCCAACACACACTCACTCACAGCCCAACACACTGCATCAGACCTACACACATTATATAATGTTCAATTCCAAGTTCACTGTTCCTTTGTGTTTTTTATATAGATTTCTAAATCCTTTTTATTTTATTTATTAATCTTTGTATATTTTATTATTAATGTTTTATGCTATCAGTATTATTTTGTGTACTAAATGTTCTAAATCATTTTCTATGTTGTTTTGATGCTTTGGCAATACAAAATGTATTTTTTTTGTCATGCCAATAAAGCTTTCTGAATTGAATTGAATTGAGAGAGAGCAAGCGAGAGAGTGTGTGAGCGAGAGTGAGAGAAAGCGAGAGAGAGAGAGAGCAAGCGAGAGAGTGTGTGAGCGAGAGTGAGAGCAAGCGAGAGAGTGTGTGGCGAATGATAGACAAGCGAGAGAGAGATGAGAAAGCGAGAGAGAGAGAGAGAGCGAGAGAGAGAGATCAAGCGAGAGAGAGAGAGTGAGAGAAAGCGAGAGAGAGAAAGAGAGCAAGAGAGAGAGAGAGCAAGAGCGAGAGAGAGAGAGAGAGAGAGCGAACGAGAGAGTGAGAGAGAGCGAGCGAGCGAGAGAGAAAGAGCGAGATTGTGAGCGAGAGAGAGTGAGAGAGAGAGAGAGAGAGAGCAAGAGCGAGAGAGAGAGAGAGAGAGAGAGAGAGAGAAAGTGTTTTTGAGCTTACTAAATAATCAAAAACTTTCTTTACTTTAGTGCATAACTGAAAATGTGGTTGTGGGTCGAAGTGACTCATCCAAAGTATCCACATCCACACTAATCCATTTTCTTTGGAAAACTAATTTTTCAGTTTCCACATGACTTCGGTTTCAAGAGTATGTGGTAATGCAGCCAAACAAAGTTCTTCTAGTGTCAATGAAAGGTGTAAACACAGCATTATTTATATAATTAATATAATTTTGAGGCCACATCAAAATAACAAAATGTTTTGTTCATTATTTTCACTATTTTATTACTGCAATAGCACACTTGGGAGTCAAATTTGACCTTGATGTTAGATATCCATTGGCGTTTTGATCTGGATTTGGTGTGAATGTGTTTTGATGTGAACAGTCAGTAACTCTGTTGTATATCACTCTCTCAGGCGCAGGGTGAGGGCGCGGTGCGCGTGTGTTTGAAGGAGCGAGGTCAGGACGTGTTGGTTCTCAAGCGAGTTCCATCAGATCCTTCGTCTCCACAAACGGCGGGAGTCAAAGACGAGGATGGTGATAAAAGGTGAGCAAGCCACGCCCCCTCATTTATTCCCTGCCCTTTTAATTACTATAAGGGCTGTTTTTTCCTCCATTCAGTGTCTGTTCTTCCTCCCTCTCTATTTCTGACATATTCCACATGATTGCTTCCTCCGTCAGAAGAGCTTGTGAAGGGAGCACAGCCCGTTTGACAACATAAAATATGTGCATGTAAACGCATGCGCCTCCTGACTTCATAGGTGTTTGTTGATGAGCAGTAAGTGTCTGGAGCTTATCCAGCACACGGGGGAGTTTATCTTCACCGCAGCCCTGGAAGGGACACCTGCGGTGGGCATGACATAGCGTGCATTACGTTGACGCGGTGGAATGGACAGCGCAAAACAGACGTGTGTGAAACTCAAACCAGTCACGCTCGTAGAAGAAGAGGAGGATGATGATGACGATTGGGAACATAGCAGCAGTCTCGAGGATGAAGATGAAATGCTTACGTTTGATATTCCTCATTTTCGTTACATTGACGATGACGACGTAGACGATGATTACGTTATAATCAGACAGCGGCGCTGTAGAGCTTGTTCTACGTGTTTCTCCTCAGAGCAAGAGTACCCGTCTGATTCTTCCTCATCTGCTCTTGCTCTGTCTGACAGGTATGTCGTGGTGTCCGGGACGCCCCACAAGATCCTGGAGCACCTGCTGAGTGACCTTCGCCTGGACGAGCAGCAGGGAGCGTCGGAGGGCAAAGAGGCGGGTAAGTGAACCGATCAATCTCAAATGAATATCATAAAGACTAACTCATATTTCTTCAAGTACAATTTGTCCTAAGACGTTCGCCTGTCGGACGATACATTGGGCGAAAAAATCTCGTCAATTTACGCTGAAGGAGGTACCCGAGCCATACCTTGAGTTCAGAAGGTCATAGAGACTAACGGAAAAGCTTTTGACGTACAATTTAACTTACGATTTTCACCTGTGGGACGATACATTTGGTAACGAAATCTCAAATGTACACTTTACATATCTAGAGACAAGAATATCAAAGAAGCTTGAGCTCTTTTGACTTGGGCCAGTTACGCGATCGCAGAACACACTACTGTAGCAACCATCAACCAGTACCCTAGCAACCACCCAGAACACCATAGCAACCACATAGAAGCAGACTGAAAACACCTTAGCAACCGCATAGGAATGCCCAGGCAACCAGGCACAACACCTTGGTGAGTTTTGAATGGGCAAACATCCTTAAATTCAAGTTGGTTGGTTAAATATTATTTTGGGTTATAAAACGGGAACAAATTTCAAAGGGGCGAAAGCAATTACACTTTGAAGATTATTCAAATTTATTTACCATAATGTACATTGATGATCGCACACAGGGACGTTACATTTACATTTACATTTATGCATTTGGCAGACGCTTTTATCCAAAGCGACTTACAGAGCCCTTATTACAGGGACAATCCCCCCCGGAGCAACCTGGAGTTCAGTGCCTTGCTCAAGGACACAATGGTGGTGGCTGTGGGGATCGAACCAGCAACCTTCTGATTACCAGTTATGTGCCCACTACGCCAGCTAAAAAGTACTGTAAATAGTGTCAGTTTTGAGTTCATGTTGATGGTTTTTGAATACAGTAGCACTAACAGATAAGAGGTGCGTCAAGTTGTGACATACCTAAAAAAATATCCGAAATCTTTGTGGTCACTGGTCATGTTAGTTCAAATACAAGCATTCCAGTTCTCAATTATTTAAGAATGTGGCATGTTTGAACGACGGTTGGTCGTTAAATCTCTCTGTTGTTTCTGGAATGCTTGACATGAATTTTCCTTTGGTTTTTTTGCCCTGTGGAGCTTTTCCCTCTCGAGGAGTTTTCAGAGGATGTTCTGCGTGCAAAACCAAATTATTTGTGCCGGTGTTGTTTACAGTACAAAGCATGATTATTCACGGAGTCTGTTAACACACACTCTACACGTCTACAGTATCACATGTTTGAAAACCCAAGTGTGTAGAGGGGTTAAAGGTCAGCTGAGGTCATTGTTGACCTCAAAGCAAATTCCCAACCATTTCTATGGGATTCTATGGGCTCTTTGGCCGCTAGTGTTCCATTGGAAGAGTCCTACTCTAAAGAGTCTGGACAAACTTGTATATCATATTTTGAATTCAAACATTTTTCATAGAACAAACAGAAAAGCAAAAGAGATAAGGAGTTACTTCTGTGTATGTGTGTGTGTGTTTGTGCGTTTGTGCATGTGTATTTGTAATGTTTGTGTGTATGTTTGAATGTAATTTAATGCTGGTTATGTATAACACACCCATAGGCGATGAGTTCGGCCAACGTTGTAGTGCATCCAGGATAATTACTGGTGTGTTTGCAGCTGTGTTAAGCGTTTAAATGTGCCTCGTACTAACTAGAAGAAAATCGTTTTTATTTTTGCTTTAATGGCAGCAGAAAAGCAGCTTGAGTCTCAATATTTCCTTCCAAATGACTGTATCTGCCTTCCAAAACATACTGTATTGTAATCTCTAGTTTGAGTCACTAATAAGTGAAGCCTACAGCTGCCCCGTTGCCTTCAGATGCTGCGATTGAGCCAACTATTGTTTTCAAATGCTTCTGTTCACTAAATTAAACAGCACCGTAATGATGTAAAATGTCAAGCTCTTTACATTTCCTGTAGCTGTATTCCCTAATGACCCATTTATTTTGAGATACAACTCCAGCTTAAATGCTAAAACTCTAAAAATAAAACGCTTAAGTCAGTGTTTTTGTTCAGGTCTGCTTGAGTCTTTGATTGGACACAAATACTACAGTGATAATTGTTTAGAGGCACCGGTTGGACACAAGAGATTGTGCTTCCCGCGGGAAACGAGGCATTTCAGAGAATTCAAATGCATCAGTAATATTTTCAGAACAAAGAGGTGTAAATGAAACGCTGGTGCGTGCATTAAATTTGACTCGACGAAAGCAAAAACATTCTCAGATGAGTGGGCCAATTGTTTTTCTTTCACTTGAGTGCTTTTCATTATGATCAATCGGTATTTGACGGTCATTTTTACATATCACAAGTACTATATATCACAAAAACGTTGATGTTTAAAACGTCGACTAGACAACCCTCAAGAGATTGCATGAAAATGATTGATGTAAAGTTCGTTAAAGGAATGTTCCGGGTGCAAAACAAGTTGAGCTCAATCAACAGCATTTGTGGCATAATGTTGATAACCACAAAAATGTATTTCGACTCGTCCCTCCTTTTCTAAAAAAAAAAAAAGTAAATATCGAGGTTACAGTGAGCACTTACTGTATAATGGAAATCAATGGGGCAATCCGAAAACATTCAAATACTCACTGTTTCAAAACTATAGCCACAAGACATAAACTATATGCATTTTAACATAAATTTAGTCTGGTAAAATCACTTACTGAACTTTTCTGTTGTCCATCCATCCATCCATCGTCAACCGCTTATCCTGTGTACAGGGTCGCGGGGGGCTGGAGCCTATCCCAGCTAACATTGGGCGAAAGGCGGGGGACACCCTGGACAGGTCGCCAGTCCATCGCAGAACTTTTCTGTTGTAAAGTTCTTAAATGCATCATTTTACAACTTCGTTGCCATGATGACATCATGCAAGTAAACCCTGTAATATCGCAAAAACAATGACTGCTCTAGTAATACATGAGTTTTAACAGAATAATTAATGCAAGTGCTTTTATAAAATTATAAGCGTCACATTTCTGTATTTAAACCCTGTAAAAGTTGGCCCCATTGACTTCCATTGTAAGCGCCTCACTGTAGCCTTGATTTTTGCTTTTTGTAAAGAAAGGGAGAGATGAGTCGAAATTATATTTGTGGTTGTTATGCCAAGATTATGCCACGAATGCTGATGATTGAGCTGAACTTGTATTGAACCCGGAACATTCCTTTAAAAAATAGTTGACCTCTCTGGAAGTCATTGTGTAATTTGCACTCTGAGTACACGCAGTACACACTCCATGCAAGCACACACCCTGCAGTCATCACCTGAATGATAGTTTTATCCTTCCTGCTTTTTCAGAATTGACATGGCTGTTATTTGATTCTCTCTCTTTCTCTCTCTCTGCAGTAAGTGAAAATGGAAAGATGGATAGTAGGCTGGCTTTCTGTTAGAACAGACACCCTGCGATAAAAATGGAAATGCATATTTATCAGCAGACACAGAGAGACAAACAGCAAAGACGAAGGGAGATGAGAAATGGGTTTATGGGAAGATTGCACAGAATGTTTTAGTGGTTTGAAATGAGAAAGCTTACAACCGCTGAGCATAAACAAAAATCACAATGTGTTGAAGAAAGAAACATTTCAATAGTTATCTACAGTCAACATGAAATCAAAATTGACCCTGACGTTCCTGGTCTTCATCGGTGCACGTTATTTTAAGAAAAGAAGAAAATGGAATATACACATTTGTCTTTTCGTAATCTTCGTGACCTTTTAGTTTCCCAGAGTATTGTGTAACGGAGAGCGTTTTCAAAGCGCTCCATTTTCGGTGGAGGTAAACGCTAACATAGCGAAATTAATGCATTTTCAAATAAAAACGTATTCGTTTTGAAGTGGCCTGAAACTACTTTCCTTTCTGGCTGACGTCATATACAGTAGGTCGCTCTAGCTATCCGCTAATGTCACCCAATAGTCAAATAACTATTTATCAATTGGCTACTGTTCTAGATACATGCAACCTTTCAAAAATCATCCCAATAGCATCGCGGCCATTTAATGCTGGTTAACGTTAATGCAATTAAGATTACCGCAATAATGGTGCGTAGCGATAGATTTTAAAAAGCACTAATAGGCCCCAGATTTCTCATTAAATGTTCGCCTTTCAGGAGACTGAAATGTAAGAGTTTTTGCATATCTGATTAATTGTCCTAGCATGTGGTAATATCTGCTGATGAGTAAAGAAATCAATTTAGACATGTTTGTATGTTGTGTTTACGTACTGTGGGTTTGTCTTTCAGAAATGCTTCTGGATGACTTCCTGTTGACGTATCTGGTCTTTATGTCCACCAGTGAGCTCTGCCAAGCCCTGCTGGGACAATATCCTTTAACATTATCATTGCCATATTCACATAATAATTAATTGTTCTAAACTTAATGTCAATATCAGAGTTTTTATTGGACGCTGATACCTAAAGATGGCCATAGCAATGCAGATTAACTTCTTGTATGATATAATGCAATTTAGTGGTAAAAGATGACACTAAAACCTAAAGTACACTTCAGTATTGCAACATCAGCAGGAATGGATTACCGACCAGGCCAATGGGGCCAGTGCCCAGGGGCCCTTGACTACCGGGCCCCTGTGCTTCAAGTTTGTGTGATCCAGTTTGGCGATACCCCTGCTCGAAAACCAATGGGGGCCCTTTGTGATAATTGGCCCCAGGGCCTTTGCTGGTCATAATCCGTCCCTGGACATCAGCACAGTATGCACGGATAGTAAAGCCTTTTGACCATGTGTCCAAACCGAAATGTTCAACGCATGTTCACTTCCTATTTCAGCGTGCCATTACGTCTCGCGCAAGGTCGAGCTCTTTAGCCTTTCAAATTATGGCCTTTTGACCATGAGTCCATATGAAAACGTTTGACGTACGTTCACTATGACTTCTTGCTAACCCAAACCCTAACTTAACCCTATGCAGTGTTAGGGTTAAGTTAGGGATAGGGTTTGCAAGAAGTCATAGTGAACGTACGTCAAACGTTTCATATGGACTCATGGTCAAAAGGCCATAATTTGAAAGGCTAAAGAGCTCGATGTAATGCATGCTGAAAAAGGAAGAGTAGGGTTAGCGTTAGCAAGCAGTCTATAAGTATTCTGAACCTGCATGGAACTACAGTTAAACTACATTCATTACATTTACATTATACATTTATGCATTTGGCAGACGCTTTTATCCAAAGCGACTTACAGTGCACTTATTACAGGGACAATCCCCCCCGGAGCAACCTGGAGTTAAGTGCCTTGCTCAAGGACATAATGGTGGTGGCTGTGGGGGTCGAACCAGCAACCTTCTGATTACCAGTTATGTGCTTTAGCCCACTATGCCACCACCACTCCACATACTCATGACAGCAAACAGTGGTAGTCTAAACACAATCTGAGGGTTTTCATCTCATCTAAACAAGTGTACATACAATCGTAAGTCATGTGTTGCGGTTATTGATCTTTAATGTGATCTTACCTACTGTACTAAGCGTGTACAAAGTCAAGGGAAGGAGGAAGGAAAGGAGGCCCTCTTTAGGAAGCGGAAGGTACTGCACCTTGTGTCCCAGTGGAGCGCTCTCTACAAGGACTTCCTGCGAGAAGAGGAGAACGTCAAACTCTTCATGAAGGTAAAAACATTACCCAAACGTTCTGGTAACCTGATTTTAAATATCTTTCGTGTAGGAATAGAGTGGCATAGTGTTGGAGTTTTTATAGCCATTTCATAACTTGGGCTTGGTTTAGGCCTGACACCCTGGACACCTCCTGTGCTCCTACGTACTTTCTCTTTGTCGTTTTATAGTTTGGTGTATTAAGTGGTCGTTTGTGACGCACTGACTCACAGTTCTCGACAGGGAGTGCTTCAGCCTCATGTTGGGACTTGAGTTTGTTTTAATGGGTTTTCTCTTGTTTTCCCTCTGCTTTATTTTCTCCCTGCTTTATTTCTGTTCTAGCTGCTCAAGGCCACAGGCAAACACAGCCTTTAGAAAACGCTTTCAAGCATCATTAAATATGCTAAGAGAGTATTAGAGTGTGTTAGATTAGTTTTGTTGGTGGTGTTGCTCAAGAAAGCAGCATATTTTTATTTGTGTTTGTGTGAGGTTGATTGTTGTGTGTGGAGGCATGTACTGTTTATATACGCTATAAGCAAACACATTATGACCACTCACAGGTGAAGCGAATAACGTTGATCATCTCCTAACAAGGCCACATGTCAAGGTTTGTGCAGATCAGACGGTAAGTGAACAATCAGTTCTCGTAGTCAATGTGTTGTGTTATGGCCAGATGACTGGGTCGGACCATCTCTGAAATGGCAAGGCTCCCAGGCAGTGGGGAGTAACTATCGACAGTCGTCCAAAGAGGGACAAACCACAATCTGATGACAGGGTGTTGGGCGCCCAAGGCTCATCCTTGCTCGAGGGCAAGTCACTGAAAATTTTTAAGGATGTTATGGGAGGAATGTGCCATAACACACGGTACATTGCATCCTGCTGCGTATGGGACTGCCTAGTCACAGACTGGTCAGAGTGCCCATGATGACCCCTGTCCACCGTTGAAAGCGCCTACAATGGGCAATGTTCTGCTGGGAAACCTTGGGTCCGGCCATTAATGTGGATGTCAATTTGACCCATGCCACCTACCTAAACATCGTTGCAGACCAGGTACACCCCTTCATGGCAATGGTATTCCCTGATGGCTGTGGCCTCTTTCAAAAATATCAAATATCATGGCAAAACCGTTTGAAATATCAAAAATCTGTTCGCAGTTTAGCATCTTCAATGTCTTGGCATGATGTTGCCCACGTTTGGTGCCTGTCACATAAATCCCCTAGGAGGAGTATTTCAAATTCCAGATCATGCGTTTTTCAAACAATGCAACATGGCAGACTTCCTGTTGGGCAGAGCCTATGACTATGAGAGGGAAAGTTGTCCAGCTTGTGTCATAACACACGGTACATTGCATCCTGTTGCGTATGGGACTGCCTAGCCACAGACTGGTCAGAGTGCCCATGATGACCCCTGTCCACCGTTAAAAGCACCTACAATGGGCACGTGAGTGTCGGAACTGGACCTTGGAGCAGTGGAAGAAGGTTTCCTGGTCTGATGAGTCCCATTTTCATCACGTGAACGGCCTTGTACATGTGCACCATTTACCTGGGGAAGTTATGGCACCAGGATGCACTGTGGGAAGATGACAAGCCGGTGAAGGGAGTGTGATGCTCTGGGAAACCCTGGGTCCGGCAATTCATGTGGATGTCAACTTGACACATGCCACCTACCTAAACATCTTTGCAGACCATGTACACCCCTTCATGGCAATGGTATTCCCTGATGGCTGTGGCCTCTTTCAGCGGGATAATGGACCCTGCCACATTGCACACATTGTTCGGGAATGGTTTGAGGAACATGATGATGATTTCAAGGTGTTGCCTTGGCCTCCAAATACCCCAGATCTCAATCCGATTGAGCATGTAGCTGAAAAGCGATGTGCTACAGAGTCCCCTGAACATGGCCATTTTCTATTTGGTGCTACAGAGCCCCCTCTACATGCCTATGGATGAACCTTTGCCCAGCCCTAATGGCCGACGATTCCGATGTGTGTGCAAAAGATCATAAAAATTCAAGCATGCCAAATACCTCAAAAACATATGAATATGCATAAAAAGGAATAATCGTGTTTAATGCATTGCCATGGCCACAGTAGTTCAATCTGTACTGTCTTGACATTATTATAAAATATTTTTGAAGCAGTTCAGATATAAATAAGAGTGCTATTCCAAAGTCTGTAAAAAGTTACACACTTCCTGCTGCCAGATGGTGGCTCTACGATCGTGCCCAACAATAGTCATATCCATGTGATCAGCCCCAAATACCAAACGTAAATCTCAATTTTCATCTTAATCTTACAATGCACGCTGAAGATATGAGCAATTCCTCTCTTTTAATACATTTTCCATTAATTTATCGCCTCGCCATGGCAAAACCGTTTGAAATATAAAAAATCTGTTTGCAATTTAGCATCTTCAATGTCTTGGCATGATGTTGCCCACGTTTGGTGCCTGTCACATAAATACCCTAGGAGGAGTATTTCAAATTCCAGATCATGCGTTTTTCAAACAATGCAACATGGCAGACTTCCTGTTGGTCAGAGCCTATGACTATGAGAGGGAAAGTTGTCCAGCTTGATGTTATCTATATGTGTACAAAGTTTGGTGACTGTAGGTGAAAAGGCATGTGCTACAGAGCCTCCCAAAAATCTAATTTTCAAGGGGCCGGCAGAGAGCCCCCTCTTGACCCCCCCATGTGAACTTTTGCCAAGCTCTAATGGCTGACAATTCTGATGTGTGTGCAAATTTTCAGGAGTTTTTGAGCATGTTAAGGGACCCAAAAGCCCCTGAAACCTTGAAAAGAAGATTGCTAACAGTAATCCTTAGGAAAACAATAGGACCTCCACACTCACAGTGCCCTAATGATGAAGGCCTGGTAAAAATGTGTCCAATTCAGTTTTAATTTCAATTCAACCCCTGGGACATGAAGTCCCCGAAGTTAAAAAACACATTTAGTGTGTGTGTGTGTGTGTGCGTGTGTGTGTGTGTGTGTGTGTGTGTGTGTGTATAGGTGTTTATTGTGTGTATGTCTATCACAGTGTTTAGTGTATTCCTATGCAGGTGTAGATATTTCACAGGGTTCTTTCACTGAATAACAGATTTCTGTCTGTCGTCTTCATCTGAGACACACACATCACGAATTCTCATCTTCTCCTTACCTGCTTTTGTCCGCACCAACTTACACACTCACGCAGTGTTTCCACAGCAACCAAAGTGTCATTGCAGTGATGGGGCTGTTTCACGGTCGTGGTATACATCATTATATGAAGCAGCTCCCAGGTGATGGTTGCCTAGAAACAGGCAGAAAGAGAAGGGGGTGGGGGGTGTTGAAAGCTGGTTGTGATGGGTCAGACATGCTCAGAGACGACAGCTCGTGTTTTACAGACTAAATTACACACGAAACAAGCTATAAAAAAACAACTCATATTCCATCAAACACTTCAACACAAATGCGCTGTGCTCATCATGGGTGTGTGTGAGCGTTTGTGTGTATTTGTTTTAGAGTTTGTGTATCAGACTAGCTCGTGACTTTGGCATTTTTATTTTATATCATGGAGACAGTAAATGCATGCTCCCTCAACGCATTTATTTCCTTAATGCATATGCATCCTTATCACAGACCTTGATGACACCTTATTTAACAACATAAATCTTGCAAACCTACTGTAATTACAATTTCATCATTGTATTGTAATTAACTTTGGGAATTGCAGTTAATTAGACAATCAATATTTTTACCCTGCGGGCCTGCAAGAAAAAACAAATGGTTAAAATATGAATAACTACAGTCTTTACCAACACAAAATAGGTATCGTTTGAAAGCTTAGAAGCTCTACTTTCCAATGCATGTATGATCGTGCATGCATTATGACCAAAACTGAACAAGTGCTTTGAAATTTGCAGACAGATCAAAAGTGCTCCGTTTTGATCATTTATTTAAAAAAAAATTAAAGAGTAAAAACATCAAACTGATGAAATATCCATGTGTCATATGTTGTTGGAAAGCTCTCACGGAGTAGAATACAACCAGACTATTTGTTTTACTCACAGACAGAAATATAACGAAAAATAGCTAAGTGTATGTTTTTGACAGTTATGTTGGTGTTGCTTATATTTCACGTTTTCTCTTATAACTTCATGAACAATAAACAGAATGTCAAATATCACATACCATTACTTAGAGGAGGCGATTATGTTTCAAACGAGCCCACACAAAGGGTAATCAGATGTATAGATCATTAGATAATCCAAATGAAGCACAATGTTACATATGGCCACCAGGAGATGGCGCCAAATACACGATACAGACTCAATGATGCCTCAGATGGCACAGAATGAAACTCGTTCTTTGAAATCTCTTTACTAAAATCATGTCTGCATGATTTAGTCATTGTTGTGTTTGCATGTGTAATTAGTTCTTATGTACAAATATGATGTTTTATATGTTTTGAGAGGCTTTTGGACACATGAAGATGTTTATTGGACACAATGAAACATTATATTTGTAATGTTATAACTTTTGATTGCTTTGTCGTATCAACGCGTAATTTTTCTCAGATACAGTTGGCATGATTGGGAACAAAAAAACAGTTTTTCAGAGCCACCTTATTTACACCCAGAGATATATAATATAAAATAATATAAAATAAGCAAAATAAGAAAAAGTAAAATTTTGGCTATTTTTATTTTTCAACAGTTCTTAAGCTGAGAGTCTCAGAATGTGTCATAAACTTTATCAATAAGGAATTTGAAAAGTTTTCTTTACAATGATACCAAACACTTGACCCCCCTTGTTGTTATTATTGTATGTGTGTGTGTGTGTGTGTGTGGGGGGGGGTTGCTAGTTTCTTTTTGTTTGTTTTGTTTTTGGGTATGCCACTGAATTGTGATTGTGAATTAGGTTGCACATTTGTGAAGTGTACTTTGTGAATCATTTAATTTGAGTTACTGTTTATCTTCTTGATCTTCAGACGCTGTATCGATACGTGCTGGAGGACGTTTATGAGTTTCCTACTCTGGAAAAAGACCTCAAGGAATTCCAGAAACTTCTGCGACGCAGACAGTGAGTGTGACACACAAACGTTTCAGTAATTTGTATTTTATTCAAGACAATATGAATCCCATTTATGAGTGAGGACCTCTTAAAATGTCCTTACTTGTCATAAGTGCACACACAAACACACACACACACACAGTTCTGATGGTGCAGCATCGTCGCTTTGGACGTGAGTCCCTTTTGAGCTTCTTACACACTGTCGTTTTATCAGCTTAGCCTCCCTGAAGTCCGCTTAGCATGGAAACAGTCCCATTCGGCGGCAGAGGCTCCCAGATTCCGCATTCAGGCTCCTTGGCAAGCAGATGCTCGTCGTAATTCCGCCTAATGGGATGACTGACTCGCAGGTGTAATTACGACTGCTGTAATAAGAGGAGATAAACTACGCTCACGCCCAAAAAAACGTTGAGATAGAAATGCAACATAACTAAAGCTTTTCAAGAGGAAAAAGTTTAGCACAGGATGATGACAGCAAACAAAGACACTGATGAAACAATGTCATTTGAGTTGAATGTTTTAAAACAAATGGCTGTAGCGATGTGTTTGAGCTGTGCAGTGCAGTGAGACAGAAACAGAATAATCTGTCTGTCACTTCCTGTTAGGGCCACGCTGATAGATGGATGTAGTTTAGTGACAGAGACAAAGCGACAGAGGAAGAAACACTCACAGCGTCTTACAGCAGTCAGCCGGCTGTCACATCTCTGTCTGTCTAGACTGACACCGCTACAGGCGTGATTGGCTGACAGATGTGTTAAATGCACTCTCGCTATTTCTCCGTTTAGCTACCAGAACTTTCCATTCTTCACATTTCTTGAACCTTGAATGTCTTCATAATCTGTCTGTAATTTGGGCTTCTTCTTCTTTTATTCCTC
>NC_068301.1:3850601-3883101 GCF_025860055.1 Xyrauchen texanus
TATATATATATATATATATAAATAAAAATATTAACAATATTTAAAACAGAATAATTTTAAAATAATATAATTTAATTTTACTAATTTAATTTATATTTATATATTTTAAATATTTATTAAATGTTACAATAAAATATATAGCTTCCAAAATAATGGTTCATAACAATAATGCAAACTATATAGCAGTATTTTATACATATTTTCAACAAGATAACATGATATATGAGCATCACAAATCAACGTTAAGTCGTTAATACAAATGAAGTTAAGACAGCATTTTCAGGAGTGTCAGGCTATTCCCCTTCAAGAAATCATTTTGGACATTTTTAACATCCTCAGAACCAAATAGAAGGATTGGAAAACCTTTTTCGAACACAAACATGCTAGTTTGGTTACAGCTCAAATAAGATATCTTCTAAAACTATCTACACTTCTAACAGCCTCTGGTCTGTCTCTGTCCACAGCAAGATTTGATCTTCTACACGTTCAGTCGTCAGGCCAGCAGTGGACACACGGTGGCGCTAGAGTTCCTGTTGCAGCGTTGCAATGAGGTCCAGCAGTGGGTGATGTCAGAGGTGCTGCTCTGTCCATCGCTCGGCAAACGAGTCCAGCTGCTCAAGAAGTTCATCAAGATCGCTGCCCAGTAAACCTCAACTTAATAACTAGAACATATTGAGTGATTCTCTGATAACTCTACTTTAATTACGCTTGAATCACCGTGTGTGTGTGTGTGTGTGTGTGTTTCAGCTGTAAAGCGCAGAGAAATCTGAACTCTTCATTCGCTATCATCATGGGTTTGAACACGGCAGCCGTCAGTCGTCTCAACCAGACGTGGGAGGTAAAACTCAGCTTTACTGACTCTCTACTGGAGCTTACATGTGTCCTAACCAGGCATGATGAAATACGTTTCAACAACAAATCTTGTCTTGTCTGGTGACGACTTCAAAACCTTTTCTTCAGTATCTCTCTGTCTGTTTCTTACCTGCAGAAAGTTCCTGGAAAATTCAAGAAGCTTTTCTCTGAGCTTGAGTTGTTGACGGTAAGTCAAATCTATCCTTATAAGACATCATCTTCAACTCTTTTGCCTCTAGAGATCTGAATTTCATCCCTGTCCCTTCAGGATCCATCCATGAATCACAAGGCCTACAGAGACTCATTCAAGAAGATGAAACCGCCCAAAATACCCTTCATGCCTCTGCTGCTTAAAGGTAAGAGTGCCGCCCACTTCCTGTCACCTGACCTGAATCTGCAGAGCTTTTGTTGTTATTTTGGAGATTGTTTTAATGTTGTGTTTTCAGATATCACTTTCATCCACGAGGGGAACAAAACGTTTCATGATAATCTTGTCAATTTTGAGAAGCTGGTAAGTGTTTTCTTTTTTGTGTGTGCCAATGAATATTTTTGAAGATTATTATTTTTATATTTTATTATTAGCAGTAGGACATCATTTATAGTAGTGGCCTATTTACACATGTATTATTTAAAATTGTATATTAATTTATTTTATATTATAAATTATATTTTTATTTGCATTTCATTATTATTATTAGTAGTAATATTAGTATACTTATTTATTAAATTTGTATTAGTAGAAGTTGTAGCCTATTTATTTATGATTTGTTATTATTTATTAAATACATTTTATATTTGATTTAATATTTTATAATAATTATTATTGTATTATTATTTGTATTTCATTATTATTAGTAGCAGCAGTATTATTATTATTATTATTATTATTATTTATTATATGATTATTATCAGTAATAGAATCCTATTTATTATTGGTATTATTTAATAAGTACATTTTATATATAATTTATTTTATATTTTATAATATATTTAAATGTATTATTATTTGTATTTCATTATTATTACTAGTAGCATTATTATTATTATTTATTACATAATTATTAGCAGTAATAGAAGCCTATTTATATTTATATAGTATTATTAGTAACTTTATTTATTACATTTTTATTAGTAGAAGTTGTAGCCTATTATTGTTATGATTTGTTATTATTTATTAAGTACATTTTATATTATGTTAAATATTTATTATTAATATTATAATGTTTTATTGTATTATTATTTGTATTTCATTATTATTAGCAGTAATAGAAGCCTATTTATTATTGCTATTATACAAAAAAGTACATTGTGTGTATATATAATTTATTTTATAATATATTTGTATTTTATTATTATTTGTATTTTATTATTAGTAGCAGCAGTATTATTATTATTATTATTAATGACATAATTATTAGCAGGAATAGAATCCTATTTATTATTGAAATTATTTAATAAGTACATTTTATATTTAATTAATTGTATATTTTATAATATATTTAAATGTATTATTATTTGTATTTAATAATTGCAGCAGTTAATTATTATTATTATTTGTATTACATAATTATTATCAGTAATAGAATCCTATTTATTATTGATATTATTTAATAAGTACATTTTATATTTAATTAATTTTATATTTTAAAATATATTTTTATTTTATTATTATTTTATTTCATTAGTAGTAGTAGAAAAAGTAGTATTTGTATTAATATTATTATTTATTTCATAATTATTAGCAGTAATAAAAGCCTATTTATTATTTATATTATTTAATAAGTACATTTGATACTTTATTTTATAATATATTTTTATTTAATTTTATTTGTATTTCATTATTATTATGAGTAGTAGTATTCATATTATTATGTATTACATCATTAATAGTAGTAATAGAAGTCTATTTATTGTTTGATTTGTATTTAATATTTTATTTATTTATTTTACTTTATACGTTTTTTATAATAATTATATTTTGAGTATTAAATAATACTGTTAGTGATTATTTTTGTGCAAATACTGATGAGTGTGTATCTCTCTGTAGCACATGATTGCAGACACAGTCCGACTCATCCGCTTCTGTCAGACGGATCAAACAGGTCAGTCTCTCCTCCTGTATATCAGAACAGCGTCCAATCAGACGTTTACACGTATCATATGATTCTTTTGGATCACAATAGTTACATGGTTGTCATTCCGTAAACTAAATAACATATATCAGTGACCACATCAGTCATTTGTTTTGTTTTTAGTTTAGTTAGACTCACAAATGAATGACTCTTATTAGCTGGTTCTGAAAGCTTCGTCTCATGAGTTGATTTCTACACTTCCCAGGAAATGAGCTTTCCCAGTGTGACAGTCCTGAAGTGCGAACGAGTGTGCATTACCTGCACATCATTGACAATCAGCAGACACTGTTTGAACTGTCTCACAGACTGGAGCCCCGAGTGTAACAGCCCTCTGCTGGACATTCACTGCAACTGCACCAACGAAACGCAGCGTTTTCTCAATGTTAACACAGGTTGAGCTGCTTAAATAAAAGACAGCACCTTCACTGACAGAGACGAGACACTCTGAAACAATTCCAGCTCCCAGCACTGACTGAACAGACACTGTTTGTGGGATTTGTGGGATTGTGTTTTTCAGGTCCACCAGGGGGCGACACTTTCACAGCCAAATAAGTGAGAACTGTACAGTATATTGACCTGTTTGAGCACACAGGTTGTTATTTTGATGTTCATAAAATGTTGAATTAATGTCAGAATTTATTGATGGTTGATATAAATATTTTCCAGTTAGAAAAATATAGGAAAACTGTAAGTTTTCCAGCATTTGTTTTGTTGAAATGCAGTTGTTAATGTTATTTAATGTGGCTTTTTATCTCTGAAAATGAGTTTTACTGGTATTTATGTATGATTGTATTATTTCAGACAGCTAGGGCTGGGCGATATTGCTAAATAATTATGTCTTGATAGTTTTTAGCCTTTTGATGATCTTAATATTTATAATGTTTTTTTAATGGTTTAATAGAGTGATTTGTTTTTAATCTGAAAAACATAATTTCAACCAAATAGCCATTTTTACCAATTCAATTTAGAATGTTAAATGCCAAAAATTAAATAAAGAATAAAGACAGTTGTTTTAAATAATCAAGACATGTTTTGCACACTGTTTCTGACGAAATAAACACAAGAAAACTTTATTTTTTAATATTTTGAGTTATTATTATCCATTAATATAACAATAAATAAACAGCAATATTACTAACATACTGTATATATTTACTATAAAAAATAATTAACAATGAAAAATGGCACATTTTTGAGTAATGATGCATTTTTGAATCAAGTTTTGAATAGATTCATTGAATAGTTTCACGAGAATGAATAAAACGCACCAACTTTAACGCTATTTTTCTACTCGAGTTTAAATCGTAAAACGAATCTAATGACGCGTTCTTTCGGAAAATGAATGGCCTAATAAAAAGTGCAAAAAAAATAGTTGCGACATTGCCTAATTTTATATTGCTAGCAAAATCATCGCGAACATATTGTTAATATCCAATATAGCGCCCAGCCCTACAGCACACATTCCATAAACTCCGACTGAACAAACAAAGGTCAAAGGTCATGATGATGTCATAATGAGCCAAACACTCACTTGATTTAGAATCTTGATCAGTGTTGGGTGTAATCTGATTACAAAGTAATTTGCTATTGTAATCTGATTACTTTTAAGTTGGGGTGAAGTAGTGTAAGGCAATGTAATCTGATTGCAGTTACTGACCTTTAATTAAGTTAATTATTTTTTGTATTTTTTTTGTAGAGAATTAATGTGTAATGGATTACTTTATTGGAGTAATTTACCCAACACTGATCTAGATATTACAAGATGATTTGTAGTTTTTTTTGGTTTGTTTTTATGCGTTATATTGCATTTTATTTCATGTTTTGGGCATTTTAATGCCTGTTTTTGTGACATAGCAACGACTGAAGCTTTACTTATTAAGTGTAATCGTTACAGTGACCTGACAGTATTATTTCAAAGTCATTTATGTCATCTGTTTGATGGTCGAGACTCTTGAAGATGTTTGTTTTTCACTGGTGTGGCTGCTCTCTGATGTCATCGCATTTGCATACAGTTGTTTATATTTACAGCACTGAAACTCTTGTGTGAAAATAATTTAAATAATTCGTTTTAAAGTGACATGCATGCATATTGTACTTGCACTTACATCTTTGTTTGTACATTATTGTGTAAGAATGTATATACGTTTATATATGTAAAGAAATAAGTTGTTAGTCATTTGCAAACACACGTTTTTGTGCCAAGCACTATTATGGGATAGAAATGCAATATGAGAACATTTTAATATTGTGAAATGTTTTTGAAAAGCCTTAGCTGCCGCTATCATTCCCCGTTCATTCTGGAAGTGAAATGCTGAATTTTTAGTGGGAAGAAAAAGTCTTTTTAAAGGAATAGTTCATCTGAACATTTAATTCTGTCATTGTATACTCACTCTTGTGTCGTTACAAACCCATGTGACACAAACAGAAACATGTGACTTTAGAAGAGTTGGAATGATGCACACAAGTCGTATCAACCACTTGCATGAAAAAAAAACAACCGGTTTATTCTTCAAACTTTCTCCTTTTGTGTTCCAGAAAGGCATACAGGTTTGGAACAGCATGAGGGTGAGTACATGATGATTGAATTGTCATATTTAGGTGAACTATTCCTTTAAAAGGGTTTGATATGATGTCAAAATGTCGGTACTTGTTGCAGTTTCATTCTGTGCATCTCTTTTAAGAACTTTTAAAGGAATTAAAGGTTTCATTGAACTAGTTGAAGAGCTCAGGAAAGAGTCACAGAAGTCGGCCTCGATGCCATTATTTTCTATGTGAACAAAGATGGTATAAAGTGAAATTTGGCTTACTGTGCCAAATAGTGGCTCACTTTATATTTATTCTTCACTGCCACATTTGTTCACCGACACTGAAAGCATCTCACCTTAACGTTCCTATGACTGAATACACAGACGTTTTGTAATACTTCTAGTAACAACTTGTGCTTTTTTTGTGTTTGAAGAGATGTTTCTAGGTGCACAATGTACGATGTGCCATTCTTAGCTAGAGGTGGTGTCAAAATGGGCTTTTCAGGTCAACGTTTGGGGCATATTTCACCTTAAAATCAAAAGAAAAAAAATGATAAGAAATTGTAATTTGCATCAAAAATGTTGATAATATTTGTATGACAAGTAAACACATTTTCTCCCAAATTCTCTTTACCGTAACGTGAAAAAAGTCTTGTACAGTAACGGAAATTAAGGTCAACAAATACTATCATGTACACTTACAATTGTACTAATGTACTTCACACTTATAGTAACGAGAATGTTGTTGTTTTTATGTTGTTTTTGCCTTACAGTAATGATCATTTAGGGAGGCGGATGCTTAATTGTCATGAAAATGATGTCACAATGCAAAAAAGAATTTTCATATTTGTGATGCGATCACTCTAAATATTCATTTCAATTTCAAAACAAAATTCCATCATATTGAATTGAGTAAACTTTAACAAAACACTAATACAAAAATATGATATATTAATAAATAAATAATAGTTCTATTGATTACATTTCTTTCCAAATTTCGATGTGATGGAATGTTTGAAACTGAAATTCGTAGATCTTACAAATAGGCCAAAATATTTGCTATATATTTGTCGAGTGTGTGAAGGTGAATTATTTTGAGATTTGCTGATTTCTCTAAAGTTGTGACTTGTGCCGTCTTTACAAGAACAACTTCATTTCAAAGGGAGAAAACTGCATTTACGTGCTGTTCTGTTCAATTCCTGATTGAAATGGATCACGGGGAGACACTGAGAAAAGGAATCTTGTTGTAATCTGCAAATGTACATATAGATATGCTCTGAATAGAAGACTTCATGTTAAAAAAGAGAAAGGAATTCAAAGCAATATATTTACAGTATGTTTTTCCTCTGTTGCTATAGAAAACATCTTTTCTATAACCTGCATTTTTACAAAAATGTTTAAAAGCAAATGTCAATAAAAGATTTATGGTCTGTAACATTCCTGTCTTGCATTTATTATTGTGTGGATCTGTAATTTATCACAAATCATCTTTATTCAGATTTTGAAATGATTTATTTGGATTAAGCAGGTCATAAAGCACATTGTTTTCTTTTGTCATCACAGCTTCGTTTAAGGTGTTGTGATCTAAGATGGGTTATGAGCTATTAGATCAACTTTATCAATATTTTGAATGACTGTATTTGATTATATCAAACAATTCTGTGGTGATCATTATATTTTATCTGATTATAAGATTAGTTTTAAGGTGTAATCACATCCCTATGTGTGTTCAACTTCATGCAGCGTTGCACAGTCCAATCGGCACCATACCTGAAACAGTGCATGTATGGAGCTAAAATAGTGCCTAAATGATTTGCACACGCAGAGTACGATTTTTAAAAGTGTAAATGAAGATACAAGCAGACAGACATTAGACAGACAGACAGACAGATAGACATTAGATAGATAGATAGAAAGACATTCGATAGACAGATAGACAGACAGACAGATAGACATTAGATAGATAGACATTAGATAGATGACAGACAGACATTAGATAGATGACAGACAGACAGACAGACATATAGACATTAGATAGATAGATGACAGACAGACAGACATTAGATAGATAGATGACAGACAGACAGATAGACATTAGATAGATGACAGACAGACAGACAGATAGACATTAGATAGATAGATGACAGACAGACAGACATTAGATAGATGACAGACAGACAGACAGACATTAGATAGATGACAGACAGACATTAGATAGATGACAGACAGACATTAGATAGATGACAGACAGACAGACATTAGATAGATGACAGACAGACAGACATTAGATAGATGACAGACAGACAGACATTAGATAGATGACAGACAGACATTAGATAGATGACAGACAGACAGACAGACATTAGATAGATAGATAGATAGATGACAGACAGACATTAGATAGATAGACATTAGATAGATGACAGACAGACAGACAGACATTAGATAGATAGACATTAGATAGATGACAGACAGACAGACAGACAGACAGACATTAGATAGATAGACATTAGATAGATGACAGACAGACAGACATTAGCTAGATGACAGACAGACAGACATTAGATAGACAGACAGACATTAGATAGATAGATGACAGACAGACAGACAGACATTAGATAGATGACAGACAGACAGACATTAGATAGATAGATGACAGACAGACAGACATTAGATAGATGACAGACAGACAGATAGACATTAGATAGATAGATAACAGACTGATAGACATTAGATAGATAGATGACAGACATTAGATAGATAGATGACAGACAGACAGACAGACATTAGATAGATAGATGACAGACAGACAGACAGATAGACATTAGATAGATAGATGACAGACATTAGATAGATAGATGACAGACAGACAGATAGACATTAGATAGATAGATGACAGACATTAGATAGATAGATGACAAACAGATAGACATTAGATAGACAGACATTAGATAGATGACAGACAGACAGATAGACATTAGATAGATAGATGACAGACATTAGATAGATAGACATTAGATAGATGACAGACAGACAGACATTAGATAGATGACAGACAGACATTAGATAGATAGGATGACAGACAGACAGACATTAGATAGATAGATGACAGACAGACAGACATTAGATAGATAGATGACAGACAGACAGACATTAGATAGATGACAGACAGACAGACATTAGATAGATAGATGACAGACAGACAGACAGACATTAGATAGATAGATGACGAAGACATTAGATAGATAGATGACAGACAGACAGACATTAGATAGATGACAGACAGACAGACATTAGATAGATAGATGACAGACAGACAGATAGACATTAGATAGATAGATGACAGACATTAGATAGATAGATGACAGACAGATAGACATTAGATAGATAGACATTAGATAGATGACAGACAGATAGACATTAGATAGATAGATGACAGACATTAGATAGATAGATGACAGACAGATAGACATTAGATAGATAGATGACAGACATTAGATAGATAGATGACAGACATTAGATAGACAGACATTAGATAGATAGATGACAGACAGATAGACATTAGATAGATAGACATTAGATAGATGACAGACAGATAGACATTAGATAGATAGACATTAGATAGATGACAGACAGATAGACATTAGATAGATAGATGACAGACATTAGATAGATAGACATTAGATAGATGACAGACAGACATTAGATAGATGACAGACAGACAGATAGACATTAGATAGATGACAGACATTAGATAGATAGACATTAGATAGATGACAGACAGATAGACATTAGATAGATGACAGACAGATAGACATTAGATAGATAGATGACAGACATTATATAGATAGATGACAGACATTAGATAGATAGATGATAGACAGACAGACATTAGATAGATAGATGACAGACAGACAGACAGACATTAGATAGATAGATAGATGACAGACAGATAGACATTAGATAGATGACAGACAGATAGACATTAGATAGATGACAGACAGACATTAGATAGATGACAGACAGACAGATAGACATTAGATAGATGACAGACATTAGATAGATAGACATTAGATAGATGACAGACAGACATTAGATAGATGACAGACAGACAGATAGACATTAGATAGATGACAGACAGATAGACATTAGATAGATGACAGACAGATAGACATTAGATAGATGACAGACAGATAGACATTAGATAGATAGATGACAGACATTAGATAGATAGACATTAGATAGATGACAGACAGATAGACATTAGATAGATGACAGACAGATAGACATTAGATAGATAGATGACAGACATTAGATAGATAGACATTAGATAGATGACAGACAGACATTAGATAGATGACAGACAGACAGATAGACATTAGATAGATAGATGACAGACAGATAGACATTAGATAGACAGACAGACATTATATAGATAGATGACAGACAGACAGATAGACATTAGATAGACAGACAGACATTAGATAGATAGATGACAGACAGACAGATAGACATTAGATAGACAGACAGACATTAGATAGATAGATGACAGACATTAGATAGACAGACATTAGATAGATAGATGACAGACAGATAGACATTAGATAGATAGACATTAGATAGATGACAGACAGACAGACATTAGATAGATAGATGACAGACATTAGATAGATAGACATTAGATAGATGACAGACAGATAGACATTAGATAGATGACAGACAGATAGACATTAGATAGATAGATGACAGACATTAGATAGATAGACATTAGATAGATGACAGAGAGATAGACATTAGATAGATGACAGACAGATAGACATTAGATAGATAGACATTAGATAGATGACAGACAGACAGACATTAGATAGATGACAGACAGACAGATAGACATTAGATAGATAGATGACAGACATTAGATAGATAGATGACAGACATTAGATAGATAGACATTAGATAGATGACAGACAGATAGACATTAGATAGATGACAGACAGATAGACATTAGATAGATGACAGACAGATAGACATTAGATAGATGACAGACAGATAGACATTAGATAGATAGATGACAGACATTAGATAGATAGACATTAGATAGATGACAGACAGACAGACATTAGATAGATGACAGACAGACAGATAGACATTAGATAGATAGATGACAGACAGATAGACATTAGATAGACAGACAGACATTAGATAGATAGATGACAGACAGACAGACATTAGATAGATAGATAGATGACAGACAGACAGACATTAGATAGATGACAGACAGACAGACATTAGATAGATAGATAGATGACAGACAGACAGATAGACATTAGATTAGTTTTGTCTGTTAATGCACCTAAACATGGTCAAAAACATTGCAAACCTGTAATCAGCGTTATGCAGCAAAGAAAGGGTTTAAAGAACAGCTAAACAGATTCACAGCGTAGATTCAGTCTGTATGTGTGAAATAAACTATTGCAAACGTGTGAATGACTGAATAATCCAATATACACTGTTCTGGAGGGTCTACCTGCTTCTAATAACCAATCAAATGAGGTTTTCCTTGACCAGATTACTCTGACATGTTGCCATTGCACTCTCCAGGCACGATCATGATTTCAAGCTCGATTACACTTCCTTGTTCTTCATGCATGCACAGAGTACTAGATGGCGCTAGGAAGTGTAATCGAGCTTGAAATCATGATCGCATAGGAGACTGCTGATGTCAACATTTATAGTGAAAAAGGAGTTATATTTTGGTCCTTTCTCACCTACAACCAACTGGGTCACTTCAGAAGACATGGATTAAACCACTGGAGTCGTATATTCAGACAATGACTCAAATGAAGATGGAATTAGAAAAGAAAAATCTGAAAAATGATCGAATCCCAAGAATGACCCACATACAAAAAAACGAATTCGCCAGCTACAACTTTTGAAAATAGTCTTTAATGTGTATACGGTAATATTAAAAGTTAACAAATAAAGATAAATAGATTCAGATTCTAGTTTCACTTTGAACAGGTCATGAGTCTGTTATCTTGTTCTAATGATCTCTTGAGTAGCTAAGCGTATGATCTCATTGAAATCAAACTGAATATATTTTCTCCAGTATCTGCGGTCGCGGCCGTAGGTTTGTGCTGGATAACATGGACTTCCTGTAGGGGGAAAGACGAGAGCAGAATATGCTGGTGAATTACTCTTCAACAAAACATGACGGAGAGAAGATAATAAAATGAGAGGTCACGCACCGATGCCGTGGAATATTCTGGCTACAGCTCGTCCTGAGAACTTCTCATCGCTACGACTGCACAGGAAGCCCCTGATATCAGCACAGATCTGATCCTCCCAGTCCCTCATCTGAGAGAAAAACAAACCAGCCAGCATTCATTTATAAACGGTGTTTATTCATAGAGCGTAATGGAGCAACATCAGGGTAATGACAAATCACACCTTGCATTTGTTGAGAGCTTCCTCCTCATCGTCCTCTTCCTCCTGATAGTGTTTACTCAGGTCCAGACTCCTCCTCTTATCAAAGTAATCTCGCAGCAGTTCCTTCAGTGACTGACTTCTGCTGTCGTCCAGATCATCCGTACACAAACTGCAGTTACGATACGCAACACTGCACAAAAACACACACATGAAATCATCATTTTTAAAGGAACATATTCTACAATTTGTAGCATTCGTTTAGCTTTAGTCCAGTTTTCTATGATTTGAACCCATAATTATATCACAAAATCAAAGTTGAATCAGTGCGTCTGACCTGCGAAAGGCTTTGAAACCGGTTTTGAGCTGATATAACTGTGTTCTCTCCTGTGCCATCACCCTGCTGTGCAGGAACGCACAAACCGCATCCAGTTCATCCGCCGTCAGGTCGCCGTAAGAACGAAGTAGAAGGACAGAGCCGAGAACTCCACGTGGATGCCACTCCGTCCTGTGCCTCCATACGAACATGAGGAAAAAACATAGCTTTACAATAGAATACAATAGAATATAAACTAATAAAAAGAACAGATCAAAGTATAATAGATAGATCAGAATAGAACTAATCAAAATACAATAGAAAAGATCAGAACAGAAATAAAACAGAGCAGACAAAATAGAATAAACCAGAATAGAATTGATGGAACATGAATAGAACAGAAAAGAACAAAAAAGATCAGAATACAATAGATAAAACTAAATAAAAAACAGATCAAAATAGAATAGAAAAATGTGGATAGATCGAACAGAACAGTAAAATAGAACAGATAAAAATAGAATAGAAGAGAATAGAACATATCTGAATAGAATAGATAGAACAGATATAAAAAAGAACAGTTTAGAATAAAACAATAGAATCGATTGAACAAGATCAGAATAAAATAAAACAAAAACATTAAATGGATCAGAATAGATTGGGGGTAAAAAACAGAACCAATCAAAATACAATAGAAAAGACCAGAACAGAAATAAAATAGAGCAGACAAAATAGAATAAAACAGAATAGAATTAAATGGAACAAGAATAGAACAAAACAGATCTGAATACAATAAATAAAACTAAAATAAAAAAAACTGATCAAAATAGAATAGGAAAATATAACAGATCAAAAAAGAATAAAACAGAATAGAATTGATAGAACAAGACCAGAACAGAAAAGAATAAAACAGAATAGATAAAACAAAATAAAAACAGATCAAAACAGAATACAATTGAACAGGAAATTTAACAGATCAAAATAGAATAAAATAGAATAGAATTGATTGAACAAGATCAGAACAAAACAGATCAGAATATAATAGATAAAACAAAATAAAAATAGATCAAAATAGAATACAATTAACAAAATAAAAAACATAAAAACAGAATAGAACAGGAAATTTAACAGATCAAAATAGAATAGAATTGATAGAACAAGACCAGAACAAAACAAAACGGATCAGAATACAATAGATAAAACAAAATAAAAAAAATATCAAAATAGAATAGAACAGGAAGATTTAACAGATCAAAATAGAATAAAACAGAATAGAATTGATAGAACAAGACCAGAACAGAAAAGAACAAAACAGATCAGAATAAAATAGATAAAACAAAATAAAAAACTGATAAAAATAGAATAGAACAGGAAGATTTAACAGATCAAAATAGAATAGAATTGATAGAACAAGACCAGAACAGAAAAGAACAAAACGGATCAGAATACAATAGATAAAACAAAATAAAAACATATGAAAACAGACTACAATAGAACAGGAAATGTAACAGATCAAAATAGAATAAAATAGAATTGATAGATCAAGACCAGAACAGAACAAAACGGATCAGAATACAATAGATAAAACAAAATAAAAAAAATATCAAAATAGAATAGAACAGGAAGATTTAACAGATCAAAATAGAATAAAACAGAATAGAATTGATAGAACAAGACCAGAACAGAAAATAACAAAACAGATCAGAATACAATAGATAAAACAAAATAAAAAATGGACCAGACAAAATAGAAGTTTAGAATAAAACAATATAATAGATAGAACAAGATCAGAATAAAATAGAACAGAATAAACATAACACATTAGAAAAGGAACGAACCGATCCAAATATAAATAGAATAGAACAGATTGGAATACAATAGATGGAACAGAAAAACAGAACCGATCAAAATACAATAGAAAAGATCAAATAGAGCAGACAAAATAGAATAAAACAGAATAGAATAAATAGAACAAGATCAGAAAAGAAAAGAACAAACAAATCAGAATATAATAGATAGAACAAATACAAAAATAGAATAGAACAATAAATGGAATATATAAGAACAAATTAAAATAGAATAGAGCAGGAAAAAACAGAACATAAAACCCAATATACAAATAGAATCAAACAGATCAAAATTGAATATATCAGCATAGAATAGAAAGAACAAAAAAATGGAACAAATAAAAACAGAATAGAAGAGTATAAATGTATTGGTTATTTGTCAAATCTGGTCCACATTTCAGTTCTGCCCAAGAACACTTACACTCACTTGCTACTAAGTGTCTCACTCAAAACCCTTGAATATCTTTCAATGATGTCATGCCATGCATGAACCTCCAAAACAAGGTGAAGTCTCACCTGCGTCTGAGCTCCACTGCAGTTGTCTTAGGCCTCTCTTCACCAGAGGAAGCTGCCAGCCCATGGTGTCCGCCAACTCCACCACGTCAAACTCCAGAGAGTCACACGACTCCACACGCTCACCTGCCATGCGTTTCCGTGCCAACGTCACAGCAATCGGTGGGCACCTAACATCATCCATCTCATTAAAAACATGGAAGTCTACTTTAAAGACACAATGTGAGAGTGTAACTTACAGTTTAGTGAGTTTACGCAGTTGTTGTGGTCCACCGTAGCACTGCAGCTTACAGACGGACAGAGTCGGATGGAGAAGCTCCACCCACTGCTGAGGATGCAGCTCCAGGTAACACAACAGAGTTTCCACACCTAAAACACACACAAATAATAAACAGTGATGTTAAACCTCATCAAATCTAACATGCCTGATGCCATAGTGGCTCTAGTATGTACATAAACTAATTTACGTAAGTGTTCTCACTCTCTTCAGTGATGTCGAGAGATTCCACAGTCTCCTGCATGGGAACGGCTCTCTCATGCGTGTGACATGCGCGCTGTACACACACGTCACTCATTATCAGACCGCTCTCACTCTCCCCCTCTCTCTCTGCAGTAATGGACTGCTCTGGCTCCCCTTCAGCCGTCGGTGTTGGTTTGTTCTGCTCATGTGTAGTGTGTGTCTGTGGTGGTTGTTGGTCTGTTAGTTGATCCTGATGTGGGTCGGTCTCCTCACAAACTTCCATCTCCAATAACTCACTGTCAGACACCTCCACCGCCTACAGGGGGCGACATACACCTCAATCAAATCAACCCACAATAAAACTCTTTTCAAAAGACACTTTAGAAGTCAGGTGGTATGTTTGATATCAGAGTGCATTAAAGGAATATTCCAGGCTATTTACAACTTTTATATACAGTTGAAGTCAGAAGTTTATTTACACTTTGTTAGTATATGGTAGCATTGCCTATAAATGGTTTAACTTGGGTCAAACGCTTTGGGTATCCCTCCACAAGCTTCTCACAATAAGTTGCTGGAATTTTGTCCCATTCCTCCAGACAGAACTGGTGTAACGGAGTCAGGTTTGTAGGACTTCTTGCTCGCACACGCTTTTTCAGTTCTGCCCACAAATTAAATTTGAATCAGATTGAGGTCAGGGATTTGTGATGCCACTCCAATCCCTTGACTTTGTTTTCCTTAATCACTTTGGAGGTATGCTTGGGGTCATTGTCCATTTGGAAGACCCATTTGCGACCGAGCTTCAACTTCCTGATGTCTTGAGAAGTTGCTTCAATATATCCACATAATTCTCCTTCCTCATGATGTCATCTATTTTGTGAAGCACCAGTCCCTCCTGCAGCAAAGCACCCCCCAGAACATGATGCTGCCACCCCCATGCTTCATGGTTGGGATGGTGTTCTTTGGCTTACAAGACTAACCCTTTTCCCTCCAAACATAATGATGGTCATTATGGCCAAACAGTTCAATCTTGTTTCATCAGACCAGAGGACATTTCTCCAAAAAGTAAGATCTTTGTCCCCATGTGCACTTGCAAACTGTAGTCTGGCTTTTTTATGGTGGTTTTGGAGCAATGGCTTCTTCCTTGCTGAGCAGCCATTCAGGTTATGTCAATATAGGACTGGTTTTACTGTGGATATAGATACATGTCAACCTGTTTCCTCCAGCATCTTCACAAGGTCCTTTGCTGTTGTTCTGGGATTGATTTGCACTTTTTGCACCAAACTACGTTCATCTCTAAGAGACAGAGTGAGTCTCCTCTCTGGGCGGTATGATGGCTGTGTGGTCCCATGGTGTTTATACTTGCATACTATTGTTTGTACAGATGAACGTGGCACCTTCAGGCATTTGGAAATTGCTCCCAAGGATGAACCAGACTTGTGGAGGTACACAATTTATTTTCTGAGGTCTTGGCTGATTTCTTTCTTCTGCTGAGCACAAACAAAAGATTTTAGAAGAACATCTCAGCTCTGTGGGTCGATAGAATACAAGTGAATGGTGACCATAACTTTGAAGCTCCAAAAAGCACATAAAGGCAGTATAAAAGTAATCCATATGACTCCAGTGTTAAATCCATGTCTTCTGAAGTGATGCAATCACTTTGGGTGAGAAACAGGTCAATATCAAAATCCTTCTTTACCATAAATCTCCACTTTCACTTTCAGAATGTTAAAAACTGTGAAAGTGGAGATTTATAGTAATAAAAAAATATTTAAACATTGATCAGTTTCTCACCCAAAGTGATTGCATCACTTCAGAAGACATGGATTTAACCACTGGAGTCATATGGATTACTTTTATGCTGCCTTTATGTGCTTTTCGGAGCTTAAAATGGTCCGATTACCATTTGCTTGCATTGTATGGAACTTCAGAGCTCAAATATTCTTCTTAAAATCTTTGTTTGTGTTCAGCAGAAGTCACACACATCTGGGATGGCACGAAAGTGAGTAAATGATGAGAGAATTTACCAATATCCCTTTAATATTACCAGGATAAACTTATTTGAAAGGGTGTAAGTGAACTCAAGAGTTACCTGTGCCAAGTCCTGCTGCTTCTGCTGAATCTGTCTGCATTTACAAGGAGGAAAAACCTTCTGTACCAGTTTCTTCACTGTATAATAATCCACTGTGTCTGCATAGATGTGCCTGCGCAGTTCATGCAGGTCTCCACCCTGAAATCAAAACATCATGGTCAGATATGGACTATAATATAACATGTATAACATCTAAAATAGTATATGCGCACTGTATTATATTATGGAGCAGAACAGAATAGTACAGAATGGAATTAAACAGAATAGAAGGATACAAGCGAACACACAGACCTCTGGATCTAGAAACAGGTGGCAGTGTGCTGGATGTCCGTCACGTCCCGCTCGGCCGATCTCCTGCACATAGCTCTCGAAACTCTTGGGCATGTTGTAGTGTATGATTCCGCGCACGTCTGATTTGTCCAGCCCCATTCCAAAAGCCACGGTCGCCACCACCACACGCAGCTCGCCACACATGAAGTTATTCTGCACTCGCCGCCTCTCCGACGCGGACATTCCAGCGTGATAAGCTTCCGCAATCCACTTCAGCGGCTTACGGATCTTCTTCCTGGCTGAGATACAACGGAAGCACAAAAGTAAACACTTACATTAAATGACCAGTCTCTATTTTTATGTGTGATATAGGGCTGGGCGATCTAAATATGAACGACCCCTAGTATGACAGTGAGGCTTTTACCCAGAGCTTTCTTCTTCTTCCCCACAGGGTTTTCCTCCTCATCCTCTAGGACTGGTTTCTTCGACTCTCTCAAGATCACCCCCTGCAGGCAGGTGCGCAGCAGTGCAGCGATGCGGGACGTCTCCTCTCGTCTGGTGCAGTACACGATAACAGACTCTAGGGCACCAAAGCGTACTCCCTTCAGTAAAGACACAAGGGCCTGTAGAAGAACGCAATTCACACACAACATCACAGTTACAATAGATATGAAACATCTTGGCTAGTCACTTTATTAGGAACATTATAAGAATGATAATCTGATGTGTCTTGATTTGAGTGTGTGTGTGTGTGTGTGTGTGTGTGTGTGAGACAGTTGCAGTGAAAAATAAGGGGGAAAAATTGACAAATGTATTCTATTTTTATAAAGACAAAAAACATATATAGACAGATATATCGGTTTTACCGATTAATCGGTGCCGATAGTTTGTTTTGGGTTTTTTTCACAGTGTTCCTCTCCAGTTAGAAAGGCTTTATTCTACAGTATAACAGCAGCTATAGACAGATATATCACCTTTTTTTTTGTGTGCGTGACAGTTACAGAGAAAAATATGTGGAAAAATAAGGGGAAGAAAAGGGCAAATATATTCTATTTTAATAAAGACTAAAAAAAAACATATTTGTCAAAAATAATGCTGATTGGGGGTCTGGGTAGCTCAGCGAGTAAAGACGCTGACTACCACACCTGGAGGTCGCGAGTTCGAATCCAGGGCAAGCTGAGTGACTCCAGCCAGGTCTCCTAAGCAACCAAATTGGCCCGGTTGCTAGGGAGGGTAGAGTCACATGGGGTAACCTCCTCGTGGTCGCTATAATTTGGTTCGCTCTCAGTGGGGCACCTGGTGAGTTGTGCGTGGATGCCGCGGAGAATAGCGCGAAGCCTCCACGCGCACTACGTCTCCGCGGTAACGCACTCAGCAAGCCACGTGATAAGATTTACAGATTAATCGATGCCGATAGCCGATTTTTGAACTATCGGTTATCAGCAAAAAAAATCAATGCCGATAGTTACCGATATCTTACATTTTTTTTATTTAATAACATATCTTCCTCTGTGGACGACGCTGGTGGAGTCTACAGTTATATACAGTATAATAGCGGCTTCTAGAAATATTAAAAACAATTACTGATATCTCATGGGATTGGCTACATCTAAATCTGTCATCACTGACAATATTCTAGAGGTTGACCAATATATCGGTTTTACCGATTAATCGATGCCAATAGTTGCTATTTGGAAACTATCGGTTATCAGTGAAAATCTATGCCGATAGTTGTCGATAGTTTGTTTTGTTTAAACAGCAGTATAACAGCAGACTCACCGACACCTTGTGAGGATTTGCAATAAATCGATTGTAAAAACTATCAGCCGATTAATCAGTTATCGGCCTTTTCCACCACCTTAGTTATCGGTGTCGGCAAAATACACCATCGGTTGCATATTTTATTATTTTGATTAGATATTTTGTTCTCAATTGAAGTGACAGTATGCAAAGAAAAATGCGACTATATAGAAATGTGCTTCGTCAGCACAAACATTGTTTGGTGATTAATCGGTTATCAGCCTTTTCCACCACCTTAGTTATCGGTTAAGTCCACTACCGGACGACTTCGAATGCAGAATACAGATTCATGGCCAGTAAGAAAAATGTATGGCCTGTAGATCGCTGTAAACAACTGGGAATGAATTTTGAGCCCTACATGCGACACACACACCTGTTCTTTGTCTCTGTCCATAGACACGGACAGCTGCAGGTTGTGTGGGACAGCTGCAGAGCGGACAGCGATTCCGTCCTGATCGCTGATGTTCAGGTGACGGGCGATGTCCAGCGCTGTGGACAGAGTGGCTGTGGCGGTGAGACCCAGGAGACAACGCACACCCAACCGATCTCTGAGCACCTACACAGCACAACCACACACCCAAACAAATACGCAAGCACACACAAAGTTAATTCAATCACGTCCTAATGATTTAATTAGTAATTATACAAAGTCAAAGACGAGATCCCCACCTTGCAGAGTCTCAGGTAACAGGGCCTGAAGTTGTGCGACCATTCAGACACACAGTGAGCCTCGTCAATACAGGCGAAGGCCACCGGGGGGAGCTGATCTGCAGGAGGGAGGCAACCTGACCCCGAGTGACCTCCGCCGACCAGAGCTTCAGGAGACAACAGCAGCACATGCACCAGACCGGCCTTCACCTACACACACAGATTTATCCATTAAAATCATTCTGTAAAACATACACTTTATTTATAGCATATTATAAATCATTTACCTTTTCAATAGCCGTCTCTCTCTGTTTCCGAGACATGTTTGAGTGGATACAGGCGGCTTTCAGATTCAATGGGAGTCCAGAGAGCTACACAAACATTAAACAGTGTTACAACTGAATAAAAAACATTTCCTTTACTCAAATATAACCATTGATCGCACCTGATCGTCCATTAGAGACACAAGAGGAGACACGACCAGCGTGATGCACTTTGACCTCTGAGCATACAGGTATGCAGGAAGCTGGTAGCACAAAGACTTTCCCATGCCGGTGGACAGCACAACCAGTGTGGACAGACCTAAATAAAAACAGCAAATCAAGTCACGGTTTGAATCAGAGGATGGCATTTTCTTAGGTTTTGTGCACACGGATTGTCAAAATCTGATTGTTAGGCCAAGTCAAATTGGTTTGGTTGTCTGAGCTGCAAAAACCCATAAGAGGTTTGAAAATCAAATTTTGGAAATCCATTTCTGACAGATGGAACAAAAAACTATTTTTAAAGCATCGTTTTAAGTCTGAACTGCATAAAATTTTTGGGAAATCTGTTTCAGTCTGAGCTGTCAGATCAGAACTTTTTTATGTCCGGGTCCAAGGTCAGAAATTAATGGGTGCTTAGGGCAAAAATGCCACTGAAAGTGATAAAAATGCCCCCAAAATTAATTCAGTTAATATCGGATATATGCACCGTACATGTACAGTACATGCCCCGATCAATCATAAACACAATTGTGTGACTTGACCTTTTTTTGACCTGAAAACATTTTACAACAGTTGATAAACAAAGCCTTATGGTGCGTTCACACACAACGCAAATAAAATGTTCTGCTCGCGCGAGTTTGACCGCTGGATTATAAATGTGCGTTTAAACTTGCGTTCGCACGAGTAACACGAACCCGCGAGTATTCCCACTTCTCTTCCGGAAAAGGACAGGAGGAGGGGCTTCTACGACTTGGTTCACAGTAAAGTACAACCAATAGCTGGAATCAAGTAGACGCGCATATTTTCAGAACTTACCAGGTAGTTCAACTTCCTCGCTCACTTTCCTCCAAGCGATGTCTTTTTTCGACGTCCGGTCTCTGTGCATGTATGACGTTGTGTCATACAATTCCGGGTGCCCACACACCGCTACAACAATGTTTCCATCCATTTTTCCAGATTTCTTCTGCTACTACGTCAGTACGTCAGTGACATACGGACAATCTCAATGCTGATAGGCTTTCACGTCAACACGTCGTGCGGATTTCAACTCTAGCGAATACGCGAATGAAGCGTTTTTGCGCATTCAAGTCGAGTCATTTGCTTCATTCATGTTGCCCGGCGCGAATTTGAATCTATTCACATCTTTGCATTGACTTTGTGAGTAATCGTGCCGTGTGAAACGCTCGCTTCACATTGTATGTGAACGCACCATTAGACTCGCAAAAATAAATCCTTATGAATCCGGAGCCCATTTGAGAGAGTCTGAAACATCATGTGGTGAATGTGGATCCACCAGCTGAAAAGAAGGAGACACTTACAATGGAAGTGAATGGGGCCAATTTTTGGATACACACCTATCCTTTGTCTTGTGGCTATACTTTTGAAACAGTGAGTATTTTATCGTTTACGGATTTACCCCATTGACTTCCATTGTAAATGTCTCACTGTAAAACAGATTTTTGCTTCACCTGAAAGGATCCTCATGATGGCCGTCTCTTGACCAGGCCTGAAGGATTTATAACCAAAGTCCCGCAGAGCTTCATACACCTCTGGAGGCACATCTGTGGGATATATAGGCACAAAATAATAATAAATGATGATTTATACAGGTTGTGCTGTGTAAAGTTTTTACCTGACAATAACAATCCATATAACGTACCTTGAACTTTCCCATCATCCTTTACGTTGTAAAGTGGCTCCATGGGTGGAGGAGGGGCGGGCCGCTCGTAGTCGGGTCTAATTATGTTGAGCAGTACCTCCGCCCCCTGCCCCTCCTTCTCAGATGTGTCCCCGCCCACAGGGGGAGGTGCTACTGCAGGGAAAAACACAGACATAGATTTTTAGTACTTGAAGGATCGTTGAATCCCTAACCATACATGTGAGCAACAGTAACAGCCGTGATGTTTGCCCTTTACAAACCATTGTAGATGAAAGCCTATATAGACCCACCAAACGGCTCTGACCGCAGAGTTCCTGTCGCCCGGGCGACCTCCTCCAGAGTGGGCAGATCAAACTCCTCCTCCTCCTCTTCTGCTGGGGTGTCCTGTTGTTCTGCAGAACTCACAGCAGGAGCTGAAACCCAAACCTAGGTTATCATTAACATAGCAATCAAATATTCGTGAGAGCCCGTGCCACACCTCACCTCTTCCTCGACAGTCTCGAGACCAGTGACCTGTACCGCCACACTTGTAGCAGGTGTCGCCTTGACGATTGAAGCCACCGAACCGCCCTCTTCCCCGCCCGAACCCACCTCCGAACCGCTCACCCTTAAGCTGGAACTTCTGCATGTACATCTGTAATTGCAAAACATCAGCAAAACCATCACACATTTGTGCAACACACCTCATTTGAATTCTATATTAATTTGTGTCGTAACAATTAATAATTTGCACCGATCTGTTGCTCACATGTCATGCCAACATTTTAAAGAGAGCCACAGTGAAAGAAAAATGAATATGATAACATGATGATTGATATGAAAATTTTTTCTTTTTTTTTTTAAAATTAAGTACTAATTTTGTACTTCTAAAACTTTTTTAGAAGTCATTTTTGCGTTTAAAATGCAGCCTTTTAAGGAAATAGGAACCAGGGAGCCTGGTGGGGTATGGACTTTCTAGGAAGGCACAATTTAAAAGCATTTTCCTCTTTTTTGTCGTTGCAGCGCTGCTACATAAGGGTGACAGCCAGACCAAATAGAGCTTGTCCAGTTTCCACTGGGGCTCCCGAAATACGTCTCTTCTCACTGTCGGGTAGACCTGAGAGATTCAGCCACGGTACGTGTTCACCCATGACAGATAGAGCCATAGAAATTAAATAATAAATGTTCTTAGGAATGGCAACCCTTCAACAAATTGTGGCTATTATTATTTCTGGATTGTGCTTTTGAATTCACAGTTTTTACAAAGTGTGTTACTAATTAATTATCAGCTTTTCGTATGTCCGTTTTCATGCTTATTACCGATATGCATTTTTTGTCCCCCTTTTTCTCAAAATTTGGAATGTCCACTTCCCAAAGTCCTCGAGGTGGCGTAGTGACTTGCCTCTATCCGGGTGGCGGAGGACGAATCTCAGTTGCCTCCACGTCTGAGACCGTCAACCCACGCATCTTATCACGTGGCTTGTTGAATGCGTTACCATGGAGATATAGCGAGTGTGGAGGCTTCACGCCATCCACCACCCAACTCACCACGCACCCACCGAGAGCGAACCACATTATAGCGATATACCCCGTGTGACCCTACCCTCCCTAGCAACCAGGCCAATTTGGTTGCTTAGGAGACCCAGCTGGAGTCACTCAGCACGCCCTGGATTCAAACTAGCGAACTCCAGGGGTGGTAGCCAGCGTCTTTACCACTGAGCTACCCAGACCCCCGATATGCCGATGTTTTAATTTCGCCAATAGTTAGCTGATAAATATTGGCGACGATACATCGGTGCATCCCTAGTGTCACTATACAGTTAATAAACAGACATCCATAAACAGTCTAAAGTACTATACTAAACTATATAACCAGTTTGAATATGCAGAAGTGTGATGAGATTTGAGATGTATGGCGGAAACAAAGATTTTCAGTGAATAGCTCAGACAGTTCCTCACACAAAGCTGGTATGACTTCAGAAGACTTGGAATATAGCACACAAGATGTACATGTTAAACTTCTCCTTTTGTGTTCCAAGGAAGAAAGAAAATCATGTGTTTGATAAAGGAACATAATTTCCATTTTTGGGTGAACTGTTCCTTTAAAGCTAATTTGTCTCAATAAGTCTTTCAGATGATCTACTCACCTGTTTTCTCATTGCGGCACCTCTTAAAGCAAATCCTTTGACATGAGACTTCTTTTTCAGATTGATTTTCACAAAATTTCCATCCGAGTTTTTGTTGGAACTGGTTGAAGACGTGGTGGATAAAACAGTAAAGAATGAGACGTATTGACGTTACTGAAAAAATACATTTTATATAAATATATGCATACGTTTGTGTTGTTATTATACATATTGTTTGTGTTGCTCACCTGACCCTGACGGTGTTCCTCACTCGATTTTTAGCAGCTCTGACCTCTTCCTCATCCACCTCTCCCAGTAGATTCTCCTGAGCAATCGCCGGTTTCTTGGTTTTCTTTTCATCCGTAGTATCCTCCAGCTCTTCCTCCTCAGCTTTTCCTTTCTTCTTCCCTCGTTTTTTGGGTTGATCTTCCCCAACTGCCTCACCTTTCTTAGTTCTCCTCCTTTTTTTTACACCTTCATCCTTCTCATTAGATTCATCCACCTCATCCTCAGTGTTTCTTTGTCTTTTTTGACTGTTTTTCTTTTTACTTTCGGCCTTTGGGATTTCGGCAGAATCTTGACCTTTTTTGAACTTTGATTTGTGTTTCTTGTTGTGGGGAGCATCACTGGCCTCCTCGGAGCCTATCTCAGCATCTCCCATTGGGCCCACCCCATTTCTGTCATTTACCCGTTCTCCATCAGGCCCCGGGGAGCCAGGTTCAATATCCAGCCCAACAGCGCCTCCTACTGGGGACTTCACTGGATCTTTCCGTGATTCACCCAATGACGTTTTTAGACCTGTTTGACCTTCATTTGACACCGTTTTGTTTATAAAACTAGGCTGTAAAACACTTTCGTTTTCTGTTGGCTCGGAATTCCCAGCGATGGGTTTCCGAGGTTCCTCCACCTCTTCGAAGACCTGGCAGCGTGCCAACCAGCACTTATCCACGGAAGAAAGCCTCTTGGTCATGGACTGCTTCAGGAACTGGAGTTTCTCCACACTCCTGTGTGCGGACCCCAAGGCTGGAGACCAGGATTTGGCGGGTGTGACGGAAGGGAATGGAGCCAATGGCTCGTCCTTAAATTCTGTACTGGCCACAGGTGGAGATAGGGTTGGGTCTGGGCACATGTTTGCAGGCTTTGGTGTGTGGGTCTCTATACTTGTTGGTGTTGTGCGTGAGTCCGGAGTGTCCTTCAATGGTTTGTTTGGTGTTCTCCGAGGGGTCACCGCTTTCTTCAAAGAAAATGGCCTTTCCTAGAGTTTTGCAAAAATAATGAGAAGACCTTTACTGTTGTTGTACCGTTACATTTATCTAGAAGTCAGGATACCAAATGACACTACTTCTGAAGAAAATGTGCGTGGTGCTAGCCCATCAAAAAACTTCACACCATGATGCTAGGGTGTTGTGGGGGATGGCTATGGCATATATGCCTATAGTTTTGTTTAGTTTCTTCTCTGTGTTCCTCAGTGGCCGACGCTGGAGGATTCTACAATATAACAGCGGCCTCTAGAAATGAAATCAGTGCCTAAATTTGTCATCATTGACAATATTGGTACATATATAGAGGCTATATGAAGCTTAATTTGGAAAATACTTGCATATAGAGCATTGTAATAGAGCCAAGTTTACCTTATTTCAAAATAAGAGTCCCTGGTGTGTTTCAGACTCATTTATAGCACCAAATCTTCATTTTTTCCTGATTATTACTGAGATTTTGGTTGAAAAATAAACATTTGGGATGTTATGCATTTTTGACTCTGTAGTCCCTTTGCCCGTTATAGCAAGGAAAGACCAAGATTTTTTTTTTAACATGCTATAAATCGATTTTATAAATAGGGGTGCACCGTCTAAATCTAACGGCCACTGATCTAAATTGTCCGATCTTCACCTAAATCTGTGCCTAGATTCAGGGCTGATCTTTTTTGCAGCATACAGGGAATAACACATACACTGCTACTCTAATGAATAAGCGCTTGCTCAGCCCTTGAAGCATGATGATGTGGATATATATTTCTTATTTTTGAACGTATCTCTGCTGTGTGTGATGCTCTCATTGTTTTTAATGGTGGCCAGTATGTCACAATGACCTTTGATAGTGACAATAACACCATTCATATACTGTTATCAATACAAATAAATGTTAGAAATTCACAAGTAATGTAATTTTACTGTGTGGGGCATAAGCATATAACTGCAGCATATAACTTGCCAAACAATTGGTGATTGGTATCGGCCTCAAATTTCCTGATCGGTGCACAATCGGTTTTCTGCCTTTTCCACAACCTTAATTATCGTATTGGCAAAATCCACTATCAGTTGACTTCTAGTTTGTTCAAGCCCGTTCCCTTAAGAATGAGCAATAGTAGGAGCCTGGGTATCTCAGCGAGTATTGACGCTGACTACCACACCTGGAGTCGCGAGTTTGAATCCAGGGTGTCCCGAGTGACCCAGTCAGGTCTCTTAAACAACCAGACTTACATGGAGTCACATGGGGTAACCTCCTCGTGGTCGCTATAATGTGGTTCTCGCTCTCGGTGGGGCATGTGGCGAGTTGTGCGTAGATGCCGCGGAGAATAGCGTGAAGCCTCCACACGCGCTACGTCTTCACGGTAACACGCTAAACAATCCACGTGATAAGATGCGTGGATTGACGGTCTCAGATGCGGAGGCAACTGAGATTCGTCCTCCACCACCTGGATTGAGGTGAGTCACTACGCCACCATGAGGACTTAGAGCGCATTGGGAATTGGGCATGCCAAATTGGGGAGAAAATAAAAGAATTAGCAATAATAACAGTTTATATGCACTACTAATGAGCGAAGTAATAAAGATCAATTACATTTATAAAGCACTTTGGTTGCACACAGATTTTCATTTATCATCCTCCATAATAACATTATATATCACGTTATATTTACCTTTGCCAAAGACCCAAGATTGTTCTTCAACTTCATGCCAAAGTATTGGGCAGAAGCTTTCAATGTCTCTTTATCGTCTGATGTCAGTTTCGGAACAGCAGCTGGAAGACTCTTTCGATTTAGGTGAGATCCCCAGCACCCAGAGTCCTTTAAACAGTAAAACGTATACATTTCTGGCTCTACACATATGAAAGGTTACAATCTAAAGAAACTACAAGAAAAAGGCTGACAAAAGCTGAATCATCTGCTCACAGTTGTTGAAGTCGTGTGAGCCTCCTGCACTGTGCCATGTTGTTCATTTGCTACTTTAAGTGATTTGTATTCCTTATAGAGTTCTGAAAGCAAGTGAAAAAACAGGATTCATTTAGAGAAACATTTAATCTTTTTAAATAATTAATTAAATGAAAAACAGCACATATACACATATACTTACCTCTCGTCTCCTCTGGAGCTTTATCAATGTCATCCTTCAAAAGAAAAGTAATTTTTGTGCATTAATAATGATTTAAAACACACAGTCAATAGACCTAAACAGTTATGCTATTTTATTATGCTATTTTAACATAAATTTACAACATATAACACTTATATTATTTAATCATTCTACAGCAAGTAACATTTTGAGATCATATATATTAATATAACGTACAAAAAACACAATATAACACCTTGTTTGGTTTCCTGTTGTTTGTTTGGAAGAAAGACTGCTCCCATTTCTTCAAGAGGATTTTAATATCATTGTATCGATCCATTTAATCAGTTTATCCGTCAAATACGTTATAAAATTAAAAACACAGCTGTCTGAGAAACAGCTCGACGTGTACATTAGACTCGCTATACGAGATGATAAACCCAAATCATTTGTATTAAACAGATATATATGTATATATGTGAATATTTATAATATAAAAAGAGAAATGTTGAATGTTGGTCACTCAGCGCGCCAAATGTCAAACCAACAATGACAACAATTGATCACTTCCGTTTCGGAGAATTTCATAATAAGAGTCCTCAACAAGATCAAAGTCAAATTGCTAAATTCTTTTTATTCCAAAATTACAAATTAAAAGATTGGATTCAGATTATATTATATATAAATAAGTATTAATACAAACAAGTAAACATTCTTCCTCTTATAATAAACTAAGTTTGTTGACAAGCTTAAGAATAAATAATATTTACTAACCCCTGTTTTGGGTTTAATGCATGAATATTTCTGAAAAATTAAAGTAAGAGATTACACTTAATTTTTCAATAATTTAATTACAGTTTCTTCTGATGTAATTGCATTAAATACTGTATAAAAAAAAACAATAGTGAATAAAAAATGTACATTTAGCGTCTAATGTTAAAATATATGAGTTCTAATTTAATGCAGCTCCCTTAAATTCTTTGGCCAGTTCATTAATAATTTATTAGATTTTATATGATTTATTTAAAATAATTAAAAGAACAGTTTCATGTCAACCCTTGTATTTTTCATCTGGTCGAGTTTGATAGCATTTTTAAGAAAGTAATTAGCAATAAGTAATGCAATTACTTTTCAGACAGAGTAATTACATTTATTTACATTTATGCATTTGGCAGACGCTTTTATCCAAAGTGACTTACAGTGCACTTATTACAGGGACAATCCCCCCCAGAGCAACCTGGCGTTAAGTGCCTTACTCAAGGACACAATGGTGGTGGCTGTGGGGTTAGAACCAGCAACCTTCTGATTAACAGCCCTGTGCTTTAGCCACTATGCCACCACCACTAATTAATACAGTAAACTAATTACACTGTAGAAGATGTAATTAGTAGTTAGTAATTTGTAGTTTTAGAGTAACTTACCGAACACTTACTAAAACATACTATGGTGGTACTATGGTAGAGTAATGATATCAGATGGTAAAACATGGTACTTTGATATATGGGTCAATGACATGACTTTAATTTTTTATTTTTTGTACACATCGAGTAATATATTATTCAAAAATACATAAAGAAAAATGCAATTCACACAAAAAACAAAAAAAAAATACTTCTGTGATTATTTAAAAAAACTTTTCAATTATGGAGTTCAAAGTAATTTATATATTTTTTTCTGGGTCTTAAAGTAATAAAAAAAATGTCATGTGGTGTTACTGTCCGGAGACAGTAAATAAAAAAAGTCTAATTAAATTCTTGTAATTTTTTTTTTTTTGGTGACGCCATGAGAAAACTTGACTTTAAAATGCAAAAAAAAAACGAATCACCTTTATTTTAACCTTTCAAACTTATGTTTAAGTTGCGTACACTCTCATGTATTCATGGTGGTTACACCACATGACATTTTAAAAGTCAGTAATGCTATAAATGTTTTCCAAGGGCTATATATGAGCTTGCTTTGTGTAAACGTATGGAAATGACCTCAGAGGGAAGGATGAGTTGTCCACACTATGCACAGATTTGACACCTGTGTGAGAAATAATGTGTTGGTACAAACAATCAAGCATTCAAGAATCACCGGAAATCAAAGGAATGAGTGAATGCGATAAAGGTGGGAATGTTGCTATCTTAGAGATGATACAAACAAGACTATAACGAGCTATAACGTTCATATAAATAACATAACTTTAATAACTTGATGTTGGAGGAATTTGATAAGAAATGTCTGTGTGTTTTAAACAATATACGTTTCCCTCGAGCTTCTCATTGCATCACAATGAACAGTCGGGATGGAAGGACTTCCCCAATGCTTGGAGAACCTACAGTGCACAAGGTCAGAGGTCATCTAGATAAGAGTGCTAATGAAATGTGAGTAAACCACTGACATGATTATATGAAGGCTGACCATATCTGTGATTAAGATCCACAGGAAGTGCAGACTGTTGTTAATTATGGAATCTACACTATGTGTTTAGTGCAAGAAATAATTAATAAACTCACAGTACACACTTCAGGAAAGTTATAAAACGGCTTTGGCCAGAAAATATGCGTGAGTTGACTGAAACATCTTCAGTTTCATGCAGGGCTGGACCATAGACTAAAAAAAGATGGAAGACGCCCCTTCGCTCTTTTCCATTGGTGAGAACTGAAGCCGCCAGTGTCCCGATATGGCGCTGACATCTTGGGACTTGAGTCTGCGCAGTTGCGATTTCGGGACCAGACCTGCGCAGTAGTGAGCAGGAAGTAAAGCTGCGAAATCAAGGCCCCGCCCTCACTCTCGCTGAATCAATCGCAAGCACACGCCCCTGCACTTTTGACTTATGACGGTGTGAAATAATTAATTATAGAAATTTAGATATTACATTTAAAGCTCCAGTCTCCTCAGTCCTCCGAAGATCCCGAAAAAAAGTCAGTTGGTGCTTCAGTGACTACTTCACTCAGAGAACCTGTCAATCACAGCTGTCAATCATGATGTCACAGCACCGTTTTTATAGCATCAAATAACTAAAAACAAACTTATTTTGACAACAAACACTTGAAATGACATCAACGTGATAGAAACGACAGTAAATGACAGAAACTATCTTTGGAAAAAAGATATGTGAAGTGTCATTTAATTGTTTAGTTGGTCTCACGTCCCGTTGAATAACATGGGGAGGCGGGGTTTATGACCTATACTAGGACCAGCCACCGGGGGGGGGGCGATCGAGACGTTTTGGCTTCACTTTTGAGGGCTTGTGCGGCACACTTGGGCTGGACTGGTAATCTGGCATACCGGGCATTTTCCCGGTGGGCCGACGCACTTTGCGTCGATCAGGGGCGGTCTGGCCATCGGGAGAACCGAGCAGGCCGAAGGGTCAGCCGCGAAACAGGCCGAATGTGCTAATATGCTAATAAGCTAATATGAGCCGTAGTAATATTGGGCCCATTGCCATGTAAAATCCCGGGCAGATTTATCTTCCCAGTCCAGCCCTGGTTTCATGACCTCTGTGCGTGAGTTTGCAAGTAAATGCACACAAAGTTAAATGTCGAATGTCAATACAAGTAAGAAATATCCGTAAACAAAGTACTGCGATGATACTGAGACTGAGCAACTTGAGAAAAGCGGGACACTTGATAGTGTTTAATCTGTAGTTATTTTGTTCTGTTGAGTACGGGTGCTCAGTAAAATATGTGTATGTTGAATTTCTCAAGGAGCAATTGCTACTTAGCATTTAGCATGCTAATGTATGATTTTGCTAGATTAAAATTAGTTTACGAATCTAACATTATAAAACAAATAATGAAAGTGACAGTTCACCCCACTCTGAAAATTCTCTACTTTTTTACTCACCCTCATGCCATCCCAGATGTTTACGACTTTCTTTCTTCTGCTGAACACAAATGAAGATTTTTAAGAAGAATATATCAGCTCTGTTGGTCCATACAACGCAAGTGAATGGTGGCCAGAACTTTGAAGCTCCAAAAAGCACATAAATGCAGCATAAAAGTAATCCACATGACTCCTGTGTTTAAATGCATGTCTATGAGAGGTCTGTGTGAGAAACAGATCAACAGTTAAGTCCTTTTTTTTACTATAAATCTCCACTTTCACTTTCACTTCCGCTTGTTTTGTTTTTGGCAATTCGCATTCTTCGTGCATATCCCCGCCTACTGGGCAGGGAGGATAATTTATAGTAAAAAATGACTTAAATATTGATCTGTTTCTCACCCACACTTATCATATCACTTCTGAAGACATGGATTAAACCACTGGAGTCTTATGGATTACTTTTATGCTGCATTTATGTGCTTTTTGGAACTTAAAGTTTAGGTCACCATTCACTTGCATTGCATGGACCTACAGAGCTGAAATGTACTTCTAAAAATCTTTGTTTGTGTTCAGCAGAAGAAAGAAAGTCATACACATCTGGGATGGCATGAGGGTGAGTAAATGATGAGAGAATTTTCCTTTTTGGGTGAACTGTCCCTTTAATATGACAAAAATGAACGTATGATGATGAATAATTGTGAGGATTGCACATACTGTTGTGCTGCAAATATTTTATTTATTTAGTCAAAAAAAAGCAAAAGCATCTGATGTGACATTTTTGTGAAAATGCATTAATTATTTATTGTTTTGAGAAACATGTCTTTCTTTCGGAGAATGACATAATGGTGTTGGATGTTTTGATTGTAGAGTGGGTCTTAATGTGCGAGTCAATAACAACTAAAAGCGGTTATTTTAGAGCTTCTTCCTGTATGCCGTCAAAATGTGTAACCACAGGGCTCATTTAGGAGACAATTAATGGAATGCTTTTCTATTCACACACGTTAATGCACAGTCAGTTGCTCCTCCCTTTGTGAAAGTAACGTTTTTCAATAATGTATTTCCTGCAGTCACAAAGTTTCATCGCTGCGATGGTAATGTATGCATAACAGTCAAGTAGAAATGTGTGGCAGGAGACATAAGAAATAAACAGTATGAAAGTATGATACCTGTTGGATGAGTTATCATCCATTGTGCTCAGTGACTTTTCACTCCTTAAAGTGCTGTAAGTGTCTTCAGGCT
>NC_068301.1:3888101-3908101 GCF_025860055.1 Xyrauchen texanus
AGATAAGTTGGACAGAGGGGTGTGTCAGCGGAGTTATATCCAGTGTTGTCACAAACATGAGTAAATATTTGCAGTAACATTGTAGTCATTCGCATGGGGTAATATGATTTTGTAAGCAGGTTTGCATTCGGCTGATTACTTGCGTCTTGTTGAAATTCAAACAGATACATTTGTGCAATCAAAATCATGTCTAAACTTGTGAGTGTCTTTCTATCGAGTGCTGTGCAACATCTAAACCGTTCTCTGCATTTCAAGGGAGGCTAGGTAATATAATGCTTTTCCAAATATATACTGTATAAATAAATGAATACAATTAGCTTTTAAGTAGGTTTTCTCATTTTACTTAGAACAGGTGTGTGTGAATGTGATGCCAGTCAAAAAAATGGCAAGTTTCTCCCTCAGATTTTGTCTCTAACATTCTTGCGAGACGAATTTGAACTTGCGTTGCCAACGTGAGCACCGCAGCTCAATGAGTCAGTCGATGGGGGGAGGATGTGATGTAGGAGAGAATGGATGAAAACATAAGACCTCTTATAGTCTCCAAAGGGTCTGAATTAGTGTGTTTTTTTCAAAGCTGTTTGTTTATTTGCTTATTATTTATATGATTATCATTTCAGAATGTCATACAATAGAGGTGACCCCTGACCCCGGCACCATAGTGACCTTCAGTAAGAAGGCTGCACAGGCAGCGGACTGCAGTGTTTGTAATGGTGAGGGCCCTTCTCAAACCTGTAGCTCAGAACTGACACTTACAGAACCTCAAACCACCACTGTGAACTTCAACTGCTCCCAACCGGGTGATGTCTTTACTTTGGAAATCAACCAAGAAATCGGTGAGCAGCACAACACTTTCAATAGTCAAGTAACCAGGACAACCTAAAACATTGAGTTGCCTCTTTTATAAAATGGGAATCAACAGGAATGACAAAAGACGCCAGTGTTACATTTATTATTAATATTAATCAGAATCAACTATTCTTACTGCTGCCAAGTAATGTAGTTCACTATCCCAACTGTAAGCAATGTAGCAACTTGGCGCATGAATATAAAATCCATTGATGTGCTGTCACAGCTGTGTCACATACTGAATATTGGTTGTTTTACAACACCTTTGAATATGGTTCATCCAATCAGAATTAGTAGGGCTGCATTCCATTCAACACGGAAGTCTGATTTTCCGACTTTTAGGAAAAGTGCAATGGAACTAGGGCTGGGCGATAGGACGATTGTAATGGAGATAATTGGATAGGAGGCGGCAAGAACTGGCTTGACAATATAAATAATAGTTTTAATATAAAACTGAAACAAAAAGACAAACACACAAGGGTGTCGGACAGCTGTCAGTAAATCTCTCTCTCTCGCTGTCCCACTGCAGCCTCCAGTCTGCCTTTATCCCTCTCTGAGTCTTGATTAGCCTGATTAGGGGCCGGGTGTGTGGAATCACGACCCGGCCCCGCCCTCCGTCCTCCGCCCTGTCAAATTCCTCCCCCGTTCTCTCAGGCCGGGGTGTCCCAGGCATGACGTACACCCCCCCCCCCCCCTTTCCCTGGGAAGGGGCGTGATTTCCACCCGTCTGCTGTCAGGTCATCCCCGTCTACCTGGAGGGAAAGGCCAACACAGAGTGGCAGAGAGAGAGAGAGAGAATAAGCACTTACTGTCCGGTTCTCTGATATGCCGTAGCTTGGTCCCCAGCCACTCCTCCACCCTCTAGCGGACGACTGCTGCGCCTCCCCGGGTGGATCGGAGGCAGTCCTCCGGCCCCTAGCGGACGGAATGCCCGCCGCGTTATTGGTGGAAGGTAGGCGTCTCCCCCGCCCCTGGCAGCAGTAACCACTCCAGGCGGTTGGTTGGGTGCCCCTCCTCCCCTCACGGTCGGCAGCTGTTCCTCCGCTTCTAGGCGGCCGAGCTCCTCCGGCAGATGGCCGCGGCTGCTCCTTTCGGGTGGATGGAGCATCCCTCCTCCTTCCCGGTGGAGGAGGGATGCACCATCACAACGATGTAATCGGATATTGACGAGGTGTGCAGCAGGAGCGACCAACAGTGTAGGGAGAAGTAAAAAAATAAATAATTTCAGTTGACTACAGAACCATCAAGGAAATGACCGGCAAGGAATGGGAGGGAGAGTGCCCTGGACTCAGCCATGCCTGGAGTTCGCGATGGAGGATGGTGCGTTAACTCTATACTCTGCTTGAAAGCTTCACTTTATTTAGTTGAGCAGCTACTGGAAGCTTCTAAAACAACCAGACCAATTTAACTGTTACACTTGTTTGAAATCACCATGCAACAATGGCTTTATGCAGCACAATGAGCTTGTAGCTAACAGCTAGCGGCCGTGTTATTGTTTATTGTTTTGTGTCACGTTTAAGATGATGTCACGGCAGTAGAGGTGGCGCAACTATGACGATCAGCCTATAATCCCACCCACGTTGAGGCGGCACTAAACAGCAGTGGAAAAGAAAACTCAGAAAAGTAAAGCGAGTCGAGTCGAACCGTAACGTGCAGTGGAAAAGTGCCATAAGACCATCTCAGAAGTTGATCGAAGTTCGCTTTTAGTTCACGTTATTTCCACGGAGCAGTTCGCGCTTAACATGGATTGTGAACGCAACTCTGCGGGTTCACTATTATACTTATATCTTTGAATTAAAGAAACAAAGACGAAAGTGATTAAATCATATAATAATACAAGACCACGTTCACCTTGAACCTAAAGTGTAGTTCGATTTTATTTTATTTAGGCAGCATTAACTGTATTAACCAAATGCAAATAGCACAAATGCTAGCTTTGCAGCATTGTTTATCAATTGGGTTGCTAGTAGACATCTCTGGTGACAGTTAAACCGCTGATAAGCTAACGGGAGCATTGCAGTTTTGTTTCCTACGTCATCTTCCGAGCATTTGGAAATGGAATGCCTTTATGGTCCGAGATATCAAGTAGGAATATCCCACATCCGTCTTGAATGGAACGCAGCATTAGAGTCTCAACTATACCTTTTATAAAGATCACCAGTTCTAATTTTAGTTTTGACTAGCTGTTCCCTTTGTTACATTGTTTATTTCGATCATAGATTGCTCTTTGGGCTGCGACAACATCGACGTCACACATCCGGATACTACCCGATTCATAGAGTTCACTAGAATGTTCACTTGGGACCTAAAAGTGCAGTCAACCAAGATGGTCCAACTGGACTTCCCAGCCCCAGGAATGAGGCAGATTAAGCCTTTAGAACTTTGTCCAAACAAGCACACATACACCCTCCTTACGTACCAGCGCTCAGGACCCACCACCATTGGCACGTTTTGTCGAAATGGTACTATCAGTCGTATCAAGGTTCTCTATAAGGGACGTGTATCTTTGGAGGTTGCCAAAGGTACAGACCTGAACCCATCTGACTTTAAAGTGTCCATTGGACCAGAGACAAAAGGTAAGATGAAATCGATTGAAACATCTGACAAAGGCTTGGTTTATTAAATTAAAGGGTTTTTTATGGGGGCAATTCATTACAACCTTCTTTATTTCTCTTTCTCTGCATCATCAGCATTGGTTGAGGTGGATGCCAAGCTGCCCAGAGGACAGTCACTTACGTACTTCTTCACACCAAACTACGCCATAGGACTTTTCAGTGACGAAAGAATAAAGTGGAACTTTGCTGTTGAGCCCATGCACAATTCTACCATCCTCTTTCAAGATTATACTGCACCAGAATGCCAAAAGAAGGCTCTCTTAATTGAGTATACACTGGGGGATAAGACTGTGCTCACAAAGACCTTAAAGGATGATCAGCCGGCCAATAAACAGGGAGATTTCAGCCTGACTTTGGCCAATTGTGATCAAAAGAAAGGGACAAAAGGGTTTTCATTGAACTTCAATGTGTCTGTGATTCGGGGTGGGAGCCCATGTAAGAAAAACTACAGCACACAGCTTTTTAAAATTTTAATATATATTTTTAGGGTTTAGTAAAGATGCACCAATATCAAAATACTGATGCATCTAAACTAAAAGACATGACGGTCCCGATTAATTGTGCATCTCTAATTTTGGGGTCAGTTTGGTATCAATTACTTGAATAAGCCATGTTCCAGAGTTGTAGATGAATCACATGTTTTCCATCTCTGTATTCTGTTCAGATCTTTGCACTGTGGATCTCCAGAACGAGGACGGATTGAGCCTCCAAATAGAAAATAAAAACCCAAAGTCTTACTGTGAAATGAAAATGAACTCTGTGGTGCAAGAGAATATAGTGGTACCTGCGGGAACCAAAGCTGACTTGTCCTTCCTTGACTGCCCCGTTGAGGAACTGCAGCTAACGGGCACCAAAATGATAGGTAACATGGAAACCATGAGAAGTTGACCATGGGAATGCACAAATGCTGTACCCATTCTCAGCTAACTGTGATCTAGAACAAGAAAGCATATCACATAACATCTCAGGTACTGCGTTCCATCTAGTAGGAGGAGCACTGGATCCTTGTTGGTCCTAGAACCACCCTCCTATCGACCCATTCAGATTTAAGGGTTAGGTGTAGGTGCTAGGGCTTGAGTTGGAGCTTGAATGGGATTTGTATTAGCCTATCTTCGCCCTGTGATTTCATGGGTGTTTAATAGTCAGGGGGGAGGTTAGGGATAGGGCCATGTTTGTTTTGCAGGAAAGTTGTTCCAGAACCAACAAAAGATGTTGATCCAGGAACACATACCACTTGTTGAAATCATGGTCACCATTATGTCTCAGAGATTTGGTTCCTTTTGGTCTCAAAATGCATCCAGATTTGTGTACACCTGGTATTAACATGCTTTCATGCAATCCTATTGAAAGCGGACAGCGCTGATTACAGGTGTAGTTTTGTTAGGTCAGAGGCACACATGGCCACATTACATTTGTAGTGTAAATGCTAATGTGCCCTTGGAAATCTACCAAGTGTAAATGGCAGTCAGCCTCAGATGTCCACTTGCGATTGGTTCACCCAAGACATCTTTTCATACCAGGTGTTCACAAGGTCTTAAAGCATGTCTAAACCACTGATTACTCATCTTGGTACATACTTTTTATTGCTTTTCTCCTTTACCCCCTTTCTCCATTTCATTATAGAGTGTCTGAGTGGGTCGACCTGTGCAATGAGTGGGACTGCCCTAAACATTCCAACCCTGGACACTACATTGCCTGTCCCCCTTCAACGGTTTACTTGGGTTCTCCGTGTACCAGATCATAGAACTGTGGATCTCTCCTTACCTCAGGGAAACCTACACCAATCTGTACTGGAGAAGGAATGCTACGAAAGAGTATCCCTACTTGTTTCTGAGAGTGATGGCTCTAACATCGGCCAGTTTTGCGCCATTGCTGATAGTGCTATCCAAAAAATCCAGATCAAAGCGAATGTTTCCATTACCGCAGTGCCTAAAAGTACAAAGGACCTGAGCCAGGACAAAGGAGCCTTCTTAAAGGTCACCTTGGGTCCAGAGATCTTAGGTAAGTAGATTTTGCCCAGGTGATTATTACCTTGACCCTTTGAGAGGTGACGAGTTCAAAGCATTGGCTTCCCTCTTTCTACATAGAGAATGTGGTCTACACCATTTCTCCACTTGATTCGAAACCCACATACCTTGCAACACCCAACTGGCCCGATGGTATGAAGCCTTCTTCCACCGTCACATGGATCGTGAATGTTCCCCAGGAGTACCGGGCAGAGCTGCAGTTCACCAACGTCAGTATGCCCAAGTGTGACCCACGGCACACCGCTGTTGAGATCCGACCGCTGAACTCAAATGGGCAATTGCCGTCCTGGAGAGAAGATCAAATTGTCCCCAACATGTACATCCAACAACAGAGCTTCTACCTTAATATGTCCAACTGTGAGCCTAAAAGTGGCAGCTTTGCTGTGCTCTCAAAGGTCACTCTGCAGAAGGAAACCAGTAAGCAAAACTCCAGTGTCTTAAATTGTATGCATTTGCACCTTGAGTATAGTCTACATAGTTGTATTGCTTTTAATGTTACTGTTACAAGTATCGTGATGGAAGATGGATTGGGTTGCTTCTGCTCTAAATCATTCCCACTTCTCTCCGTACAGAACATTTCATAGGAATTATCTTGGCTGTAGTTGGGGGGCTGCTGATCCTGCTAATCATTGCACTTATTGTAGGTTGCGTTATTCGAAAGTGAGTCCAATTTTTCCATCCAGTATTCTTTTAAATTTTTGTTGGCAAGCTTTTGCCTGAGCATAAGAGTTTTATGAAAATGTCTAGTTTGCATAATAGTTTTTTATACAAATTGACATTGTGACTTCCCCCAATGGCCTTGGAATAAATGTTCATTCTTTTCACTTACAGGAAAAAGAAACCTAAGGCCAACAGGTCTTCCATCTTTATGCCCAGAGGGAATGCCTTCCTTCCGGGTAATGCTAACTTCCCCAAAACCAGAGCAGACAACGAGTCCCACGTCTATGCCTCCATTGAAGAGCCCATGATGTACGGACATCTTCTGGACAAGGACCAACCTGCAGCGAATGATGACAATGGAGCCTGGAGCAACGGACATCAAGTGGACATGTACCGTCCATTTATGGGACCCACAGACCTAATCCCAGTGATTACAGAATCTCTGGGGGATTATGCATTGGACAGAGGGAAAGAAAGAGGAGGGGACAGCTCGTTCCTAAACCCATCCAACACCTTTATGCCTGGGAGGCCTTGTATGCCGCAGCTATCGCAGAGCAGCTTAAGTTTCGAAGATCGTAGGATGATGACCAATGAGCTAAACACTTTTAAGAGTTTTGGCGATATAAATCCCATTCGTCTGTCTACTGAAGGATCCAGATTACAACCGCAACTAGATTCAGACTCTGATTCGTGTGCTGAACCAGAATACGAGGTGGCTAATTAAGGAAAGAACAAGACTTGATGAGTAGCTAATGTATACGAGCATTCTCAAGCTCGTTAAAAAGCTGCAGAACTATTTGACGTACAATTTGACGTTCACATTGTCGTGTAATTCCATTAAAACAAAAATGGCATCAGCAACAAGCCTCCACACACACACACACACACACACACTCAGACAATGTGTGTGATTGATTTTTATCTGCACAGCTTTGAACTGATGCTAAACGTTGACCGCTCTCTCGCCGCCCTAGTGGTCATACTTGTAATTTACATGTAAAATATATCTAAATTCTGGTTTTAAATATTTTTTAACAGCCTTTTAGCCTGAATGTACATAATTAACGCTCTTATTGGAGCTACTCAAGAACTGAAATCCCTTGTGGAAGTGTTGTGACTTTCTCTAAGGGACATTTTTGTTTTAACAGTGATAGTCTGGTTTACTGTGTGAATTTGCCTCCTAGTTTCAGATGTATTGTATTTGTCCATTCAATTTTGCTATTCTGTATGTTTATCCCATTGATATCCTAAAATAAATAGCCTTTCCTTTACGGTAAGGATATATTAATATAATTGATATCTAATATTTGGCTCTTGGGGATTCTGTGGAGTGGATTTAAACAGTAAAATGTTATTAACGGAGATATAAAGTCATTGCCATGAATGATTAAGCAATGGATGGAGGATGTGTAGTGCTTGAATGAATGTGATGGGCATGCTCTAGATGTAATGCTGTGCACTATGGTTTAGCACCATAGCACTAAACACAGGACATATGGTTTGATCTTCTCTATCTTCATCTGCTGTGGTAAGTCTATTCTTTTTTGCCTATTAGAAGTGTTGAGGGAAAGTACAGACGCACCCCATATAGACACATTTTGTAGAACGGGTCGGAATACCCACCGTTAGACCGGAGACCGAAAATATCCGGTGGGGCCAAAGATATTAGACAAAACCATATGTACATCAGGGAAACGATAGTGGCAAGATACGAGAAAATAAATCTCTTGATCTGCTAATTAATTTTAAATTTGTTCGCACAAACGACGAGAGATCAGACTTAAACTGGAGATAACTTCATCCAAAGTTTTATTCTGGTATTCAAGGGAGGTTTGCAACTGGTACTTTAATTATAAAATCAATGAACACCGTCGCTATTGTTTATGTACTTTGCTGCAATGAACTCGCAACATTTCAAAAGAATGAGCGGGTAGCAACTGTAAACAACTAAAGTAGCGATTGAGATATAAACATTGCAAGTCGATGTGTTTGCATATGAAAAGCAGGATCAGTAAAGGGTACTATGACGACCTATTTTTAAATTTGCAACTGTGCGAAACACTGTTTCTGCTGTAAGTGTTAAAATAAACACTTAGATTAGTGGTTGTAAATGCTTCGGTCATTCCAGACTTTTCATCTTGTATAAATTAGAAATAACTGTAATCATGCTTCTCTTGAAATTGTTCATCAGTCTCAAGCTGAATGTGTTACTATGTCGGATATCTCTGATATGACACACTGTGCTATTTACCATATAGCTGCAGTTAAAACATACTGAGTACAAAAATCCATGTGACTACCAGTAATTTTACACAATTAGCATTAACCTTCAGTAACTTTAAGAAGACTGAAGAACTTCATTAGTCACCTTTAAAACTTAAGAACACTCTTTACACATTGCATCACCTCTGACTCTGCCAGGCCCCCTTTTCATATTCAAATAATATTTCTATGCAAATAATTCGCATTAGAATACACCTAGTGGCATCTTAACTCAGGAAAATGAGAAAATTGCATTCAATTTCAAATTGTAATCGCAAAAGCTCCCATGTAAATATGTACCTGCAGTCATGGGGTGTTTACAGCAGCATGTCCATCAAAGGCTTTCAGCCTGACGTGGTAAATGGTCTGCACTTATATAGCATCTTTTTAAGCCTTAACGGTATTCAAAGCACTTTACACTGTGTCCCAATCACCCATTCACACACACTCACACACCAATGGCGGCAGAGCTGCATGTAAGGTGCTAGCCTGCCATTGGGAGCAACTTGGGGTTCAGTGTCTTGCCCAAGGACACTTCGGCATGTGGAGTCATGTGGGCCGGGATTCGAACCGCCAACCCTGTGATTAGTGGCCAACCCGCTCTACCAACTGAGCCACAGCCGACGTGATACTGTACACACAATGCACATGCTCATGCATCTGATACAAGAGCCAAATCAAGGACATGTATTCTCAAAAGAACAGCGAGATTACAAATAGCTCATTCCAGAAAACCTCCAGAGACCAGTAATAAAATTATTTTAATTAATACTATTTTAATATAATATAGTTGTATTATAATCACATTGTAATACGCATTATATTATAATGGCCAAGCATGGCCACAGACGGGGAAAGGTTATGCATGGCATTGCATATGTATATTAGACATGTATATTTGTAATGACAATGCCAACCGAACAACCTTACTGGCCCTGAAAAATTCTTGTGATTTAAATTTCATTGGTTCTCTTATCAGTGCCAAGAGGGAGGGTATATGGTCATTTTTGCTGTGCATCAATGCTGTAAAAATGATGATGATGATGATGAACCAAATCATCTCTCTCTGAGAAGCACCAATTTAAGTTAAATCTGATCAGGGGAAACATTCTACTGTGTAGACAATGAAAGATGTGTGTAAAATGCTAAAGATCAGGCAGAAATTTCACAGCCCTGACAGACCACAGAGATCATAGATCATAGATGATCAAACGTGTGAATAGCACCCTTAAAAAGAGCCACGAGAAGAGATTAACTGATACTTTAACCACAGAGCTGTGTTGAGAGCAACACAAATTAAATAAACCTCAGATAGTTCCCCAGCAGAACTGGAGCCTATATTGCTCTCAACATCAGACTGTGCAGACTCAACTGCAAGAACAGCTTAAAGGGTAACTAAACCCTAAACCAACTTTTTTTAGTTAATGATCTGTAAGAATGGGGCTTTATTAGTACTGGTCATTGATTCAAGTAATTTTTTTGACATTTGTGTATAAAGTGTTTTAATTCTACAATATATGGTGTAAAAACGTCTGAGTTCAGGTTGAACGGTGGCTACTGCAGTTGAATTTTCCTATTGGCTGTTTGCGGTAGTTCGTGACGTAAGCGGTGAGAGCTGACGTAAGCAGGTTCCAGCTCACCACGCCCTTGGTACGAGCTAGACACTGGCCCCATTCTCCCTTGCGCGGCTGCTTCGCTAGCATCGTCGGATGCCGATCGCGATGCGGGAGTTAAAACCGCAGTTTGAGCCAGCGGCTCGAATTGATATGGCTCCGGCCCTGTGTCCACAGACAATTCACCCTCCTCCACTTCAGGTGAAGGTGGGGGAGAAAAGTCCTCGACTTCAAAAGACCGCTCCGTGGCAAAGCTACTTGCGTCACTCCAGTCACTCTCCATTTTAGAGTCTGACAGCAGCTGTCAATTAATCCGTCACTACGGGTCTCAGGTGCACGCCCCCCCCCGCTCAGCCCCGCCCTCGGTTCGTCCCCTCTATCCCCGCTGGGGTCTGCCCACTTTTCCAGCATTTTTCAAATATTGCTAGTGGGTGGAGTCAGACTCTGAGCAGGGGTTTAGTTACCCTTTAAAGTGCTTCACATGTGAAACTGCTCTAAAATATCAGCAGTAATTCAAATCTCACCAAAGATGCTCAGTCTAATTTGATCTCTGAAATAAAATTTGCATTAGACATTATAATGGTACATGTTTCTTCCCCCTGATGACACAAACCACACAGTATGAGACTAAATCTGTCTGTAACAGTTTGGCTTTGACCATCAGAGGAAAATAGAGTACCACACGTCTAAATGCAAATGAATTAAACTTCCCTTTTGAAATACTGTAATATACATGGGACATGTGCATGGCTACCGTCACTCATCGATGATTTAATTACTAATTGCAAGCAAACTTGCCACCCACATTTCAACATTTCCACCTACACATAAATCGAACCAATTGATTGTTGTTGGCATGGTTGCAAGCCAGAGGGCCCCTGGTTTTCAACACGGCGCTAATAACAATGTAAAACTAAAATAAGTTGACGATATGAAATGCAGACACTTCTCTTGATCCACTTCACATTTTGAAAATAGGCACATATCATCGATTGGGACTTAGCCACCGAATCACACGCATTAGATAATTTTGAATTAGCACGGTTATTATTATACATGTCTGTAACTGTGATTCTACAATCATAGAATTATTATTATAACTATGTGTTGAATGATGCATGCCACTGGTGAAGATACTAGTTATACTGACTTTGTGGTACGTTTCCTTTAATTTAGTATCCACTGTAATAATGTATATTGATGATATATGTTCTAATTGCCTTGATCTCTGTGCCACCTTTCCTTTAATTCATTCAGATCAAGTATATCCAAATTCCACTACCACAAATCACAATGGGAAAAACAAAATCTGATTAATTAGACCCCTTTGCATTTTCAAAGACACACTTGAGACCTGGATTACCACTCGCACTTGTGACATGAATTCATTGTTTGTCTTTTTATCATGTATTGATGAATTGCTCAACCTTTTCTCGTGTCAGTATAACATTAAGTTCTTCAGAGTTTCATCTTTACACGGTCATTTAAGAAGCTGTTCAGGTGTTTATGCATTGCCAGGGAGAACTGCTTCACCTAATTGAGGTCTGCCCAGAAGACCACCACCGGATGTGGCAGAGAATTCTTCAAAGAGTCAGATCATCATTAAAGGGAAGGTGCAACCAGAAGCAGATGTTTCTCCATGATGGAATGACATGTCCACTGAACAAGCCACAAAAGCCTTGATGGACTCTATGAACTGAACACATGTGCTAACCTCAACCAGACACAGTGTTGCGACTTCAGATACCTCATCAGATCCATACGGACATCAACCGACATGGCACTTGCGGAGCGGTGGTGGTGTAGTGGTCTAAACCAAAGTACTGGTAAACTGGTAAGCAGAAGGTCGTTGGTTCGATCCCCACAGCCACCACCATTGTGTCCTTGAGCAAGGCACTTAACTCCAGGTTGCTCCGGGGGGATTGTCCCTGTAATAAGGGCTCTGTATGGATTATAGCGTCTGCCAAATGCATAAATGTAAATGTATTTGCTCTCAGCCCCTTACAGCTGCACACCTTACAAAGACTGAAGTGACACTGCAGGAAACCCTGTGAGTGGCCCACGGTGCCAAACGGGGAAAACTGTAAGGCAGGTGCCAGTGAGTCTGGGCTACCCCTCGAGAAAACAAAAGGCAAATGCGAGCATTCTCATGAGAATGAGAATTAACGTTTGAACTCTCTCTTGCATATGTGACAGCAACATCCGAGACGCAGCACACAGTGCAGCTCACACCTCACTTCTACAGTCTCATCAGCTCCCCCCTTCTCCTCCTCCACACTTAAAGCTCACTAAAAACCTATGCAATGTTAAGTGTGCACAAAAAGTAACTATACATGTTTGGTATCATTTAAAGTGTCTCAGTGCGCCTGGTAAACTGGTCTCATCCTCCCAGCCATAATGAAAAGCTAAAAGAAGTTGTGAAATATGAGAAATGTGGCGTGCCCCTTAAAAGGTGTGCCCTCCCCCAGATCCTCCATACAAGCTACCTCCTGTATGTAAATCTACAGGAATCAAGAACCCATTCAATTGCAAATTCTGATTCCACAGATGTGAACCCCTTAATAGGGGACCAAAATGTAATTATAATGACAGACACCACCATTTGGTAAGCATATTGAATTATCTGGGTTTATAAGGAAAATGGGCAGAAGGTTCGGGGAGTCTGTAGGTAGACTTCCCACACGATCGTTGTGTGTAGTTTCCATTGCCAGGTAAATATTTCTATAAATTCCTCGATTTCCGAATTGTTGTTATTATATTTGATTGATCGATGATTTTACTCTATGAATTGGATTTGTAATTATTGTTCTATTGCCTGGTCAATAAATGGTAAACATTTTATTTTATTCCCAGACTGACTCTGAAATTGTTTACCCAAGTAGATTAAACGATTCGTATGTTACCGCAAGTCTGCGTCAGATTAGTGACGACTAATATTTGGCATCGATTCAAGTGTACTTGGTTTGCAAAGACAAAAAGGGAATTTCCGTTTAGAACAGCAAATGCTGCTTGACCCATCTAAATTCGGGTGTGTCTTACCTCTGTTTTAATTTTGATGTTTCTCCAGATAAGTGTACGTGGGAAACCACGCATGGCCAATCCAAAGCTATTATAAGAGAAGTTATGTTGGTCAACGTATGTCTGTAATAGTGGCCGTGACCTCTACTGAAGAAAACGGTAAGTTACATTCAAGTGTGTGCAATTCCATGGGGCTATACTGAAGTATCTTTGATTGTGTAAACGTGAATGTGGCCGATCTCAGGTATATGGCAATTACCTCTGTTTGATGATCCAATACTGATGAGTTTGTGATCGTGAGACCCGCACTGTAGAGAAAAACATGCGAGGACCTCAAAGCGACATAGTTTCCTAAACTGAACGGGTAAAATATAATTGAAGAGTTAAAAGAATAATCAAACATTCGCTCACTTTTAATGATGCTCAGATATCATTAAAAACCTTTTTCATTTATGAGTCAGATGAAATAACGCGGTAATACATAAGAGAAAATGTATTTCATTTAATCTTGTTGTGTTGCGTAACAAGAAAGACAGTAACACGCAGAGACCTTCACCCGTATTATTGGAGACCGTCATTGGACCGATAAACGGGCTGACAGAGAGTCCCATGTGTGGACAAGCCTCCACACACACACACACACACACACACACACACACACACACACACACACACACACACACAGACAATGTGTGTGATTGATTTTTTTCTGCACAGCTTTGAACTGATGCTAAACGTTGACCGCTCTCTCGCCGCCCTAGTGGTCATACTTGTAATTTACATGTAAAATATATCAAAATTTTGGTTTTAAAGATTTTTTAACAGCCTTTTAGCCTGAATGTACATAATTAACGCTCTTATTGGAGCTACTCAAGAACTGAAATCCCTTGTGGAAGTGTTGTGACTTTCTCTAAGGGACATTTTTGTTTTAACAGTGATAGTCTGGTTTACTGTGTGAATTTGCCTCCTAGTTTCAGATGTATTGTATTTCTCCATTCAATTTTGCTATTCTGTATGTTTATCCCATTGATATCCTAAAATAAATAGCCTTTCCTTTACGGTAAGGATATATTAATATAATTGATATCTAATATTTGGCTCTTGGGGATTCTGTGGAATGGATTTAAACAGTAAAATGTTATTAACGGAGATATAAAGTCATTGCCATGAATGATTAAGCAATGGATGGAGGATGTGTAGTGCTTGAATGAATGTGATGGGCATGCTCTAGATGTAATGCCGTGCACTATGGTTTAGCACCATAGCACTAAACACAGGACATATGGTTTGATCTTCTCTATCTTCATCTGCTGTGGTAAGTCTATTCTTTTTTGCCTATTAGAAGTGTTAAGGGGAAAGTACAGACGCACCCCATATAGACATATTTTTTAGAACGGGTCGGAATACCCACTGTTAGACCGGAGACCGAAAATATCCGGTGGGGCCAAAGATATTAGACAAAACCATATGTACATCAGGGAAACGATAGCGGCAAGATACGAGAAAATAAATCTCTGGATCTGCAAATTAATGATCTCTTTGTTCGCACAAACGACGAGAGATCAGACTTAAACTGGAGATAACTTCATCCAAAGTTTTATTCTGGTATTCAAGGGAGGTTTGCAGCTGGTACTTTAATTATTTACATTTACATTTACATTTTTGCGTTTGGCAGACGCTTTTATCCAAAGTGACTTACAGTGCACTTATTACAGGGACAATCCCCCCGGAGCAGCCTGGAGTTAAGTGCCTTGCTCTAGGACACAATGGTGGAGGTTGTGGGGTTCGAACCAGCAACCTTCTGATTACCAGTTATGCGCTTTAGACCACTACACCACCACCACTCCTATAAAATTATAAAATCAATGAACACCGTCGCTATTGTTTATGTACTTTGCTGCAACGAACTCAAAACATTTAAAAAGAATGAGCCGGTAGCAACTGTAAACAACTAAAAAAGTAGCGATTGAGATTTACGGTAAGGATAAATTAATATAATTGATATCTAATATTTGGCTCTTGGGGATTCTGTGGAGTGGATTTAAACTGTAAAATGTTATTAACGGAGATATAAAGTCGTTTCCATGAATGATTAAGCAATGGATGGAGGATGTGTAGTGCTTGAATGAATGTGATGGGCATGCTCTAGATGTAATGCTGTGCACTATGGTTTAGCACATTCCAGGCATTCAGTTAATACATCCATACTGACTCTGATTATTACATTTAGCAGGGGTGTAGGAACAATCTGAAAATGGGGGGGGGGGCACATTCTATAATTCATCAGCCTCCCTTCGCAATACAACAGTTTTAAAGAATGTTTATGAATGTGTAATAAGATTGCGATTTGTTTTTATTTTATTTTAGGATCTGTTTAATATTTTTAATAATATTTGGTGTCATTTGAAAGAAGGCATATCAAATTAATGGTTAAGAAACATTGGCATTTATTTATAATAGGGCTGAAACGATTAGTCGACGTTATCGACAACGTACAAAAGTTTCATTGTCGAATAGTCGTTTGATCTAATTTAATGTAACATGAGACACTTTAAACTCTAATGATGAGAGCAGCAGTTAAAGTATGAGGGAATTATACTGCAAAAATACAAATTATGTAAATTCAGTAGCACTCTTTAAAGGAAACACCCCGGCGTTACATATTTAATGCAGTTTATATTTAATGCGTTACAGCTTTATTAAAGTTCAAATAATACAGAAGCAGATCATGTAAATAACTACAAACTCCGACTCTGGCATTTCTCTGTGCGGTCAGCGCCTCTTCTATGAGTTGTGAATGTCCCGATCTGAGGGGGAGAGACTGAAACTGCACCGGCTGATGCCCACTCCGTCACGGGACACTCGTCCCTCGAGCACACACACTTAATGCAGCTGGACTATAACGTGATGACTCTCGACTTATTGCATCATAATATATGTGTCACTGTGTGTTTCTTATCCTGAAGAGAAAATACGTTTATGATTTGTTTTTGTTTTGGCTTTTTTCCCAACATAAATATCTAAAACTCCTATAAAACAACATTGTTTTAAAAAAAAAAATTAAAAAATGTCCTCTAAAAAAAAGATGCATTGACCCGAGAAGCAGCATATCAGATATTTAGACTTGTGTTTAGAGAATAGATCTTGAATAAGTATATTTTGTCTTATAGAAGTATAACCAACTGAAAAAATACACTTATATATAAAATACACATATATTTAAGATACATTCTCTTAAAGAGAGTCTAAATATTTTAAATGTTGCTTCTCAATTAAATGTTTCTTGTTTTAAGGATTTTTAGACATTTTTAAATGGAAAACAAGACAACAACACGATAATAATAACAGGATATTTTGCAGTGAATTTCTTTACTGAATTAAACTTATAAAAAGTATTTTTCCCTTTAATTCAGTGAATGTCTTTTGAGGTATTTTTAAAAGATTATTTTGTCCTCTTTATTGTTAGTAAAGTCGGGACACAAACTGAATAATCGGTTAAATGTTAACGATTAATCGTTGCAATAATCGCTAGATTAATCGATTATCAAAATAATCGTTAGTTGCGGCCCTATTTTATAATAGAACTTTAACAATTAGAACTCAAATGTAACAATCATGTATGAATGAAAATGTTCATATTAAACAAAAGAATTGTCCTATAATTTGATGACCGCTGTCAAAGATATCAAACGCTGCTCCAGACAGACCGACCCAAAAAACATTCCTTAATGTCAGTGTCAAATATGATCTTACATGAACAATTTCAGAAGCTTCTCTCTGTGTACATTATTTACTTTGTCACTGATTCTTTTCTGTTTTTCTAAAATGGATATGCCACAATTATCGCCATTTCCGTTGACCTATATTCAATATAATGGCCAAACTGAAAACCTGGGTAAGTCAGTCACTAAAAGTCCCCAAAATGTAACCCGACATTAACTTACAAAGTTCAAAGATTCTCTTTTTGCTCATGTCTTTCTCCGTGCGATGCTCGGCTCCTTGAACGTGCATTTTTCCACAGATGCCGGAGGAACATTACTCAAGGTTCAGCGGCGCCACTCCCAGTTTTGTCCGATTCCCGAAAGAATGACTTATGAGTGGTTCTTTATAGTGAATCGGAAACATTCATAGGAACGACTCGAGCCCATTCTTTTTTTTGTCTTTCAGATTTTGTCCCCTTCTGGCCCCAATTTGGAACGCCCAATTCCCAATGCGCTCTAAGTCCTCGTGGTGGCGTAGTGACTCGCCTCAATCCGGGTCGCGGAGGACGAATCCCAGTTGCCTCGATGTCTGAGACCGTCAATCCGCGCATCTTATCACGTGGCTTGTTGAGCGCGTTACCGTGGAGACGTAGCGCGTGTGGAGGCTTCACGCTATTCTCCGCGGCATCCACGCACAACTCTCCACCCGCCCCACCGAAAGCGAGAACCACATTATAGCGACCACGAGGAGGTTACCCCATGTGACTCTACCCTCCCTAGCAACCGTGCCAATTTGGTTGCTAAGGAGACCTAACTGGAGTCACTCAGCAGGCCTTGGATTCAAACTCGCGACTCCAGGGGTGGTAGTCAACGTCAATACTCGCTGAGCCACCCAGACCCCCTAGTGCGACCAGTGTAGTCTGATTTCTGCCTTGCTCGAATCATTGCATTCCAGTTATGCACATTTTCCCATCATATATCAGTTATGAGAGCATTTGTGATAAACATTTTATTGCGATTAAAATATGTCAGGTTATATCAGGCTAGACATTAATTTGTTATAAAATAAACAAGTAACTTAAAGCTAGCAATTTGAAATAATCTTCGTTACAATGGTCAACAAAGTAAAGAATGAACGTTTGCAGGACATGACTATACCGCAAAATAGTGTTGTCAAAAGTGCCGACTAAGGTACCAAGTCGGTACTGACATTTAAAAAAATATGACGCTTTGGGCGCTGTTGAGCGCAATCGTAAACACCTCTGATTGGCCATTGTGTTCAAGCGCTCATCGGATATGTCTGTGATTGGCTACAATGGTCAACGCACGGGAGCGTTTGAGAGCACACGGAAGTGTTTGAAAGTTTTTTTTAAAAACGGGAGTGGGAGCTTTTGAAAGCACAAGCAGCCGTCTATCAGCGGACCGGTCCTGCTTTCAAACGCTCCCGTGTGTATCGGTGCAAGCGCTCGGTGAAGAGCGTCACTGATGTATATTTACAACTTGTTTTTGAAGCGCTGATCATTTTAGCCAATCACAGACATATCCGATGAGCGCGTGAACGCAATGGCCAATCAGAGGTGTTTACGATTCCACTCAACGGCGCTCAAAGCGTCACATTTTTTAAATTTCAGTATCGACTTGGCACCGAAGTCGGTACTTTAGACAACACTACCGCAAAATAACATCACATCTGATTTACAGTTAAAGTGTTTGTTTATCTGTGATTTATTCATTGTTTTTATTTTTTTTACAGCAGTGTTCATTCTTCTCAAATTATAGATCAGCTGCTGTTTTCTGTTTTTATGGAGTGTGTGATTCCCAAAAAGGAAAGAAAAATTACAATCTTTGTTCTCCTTAAAACCTTAACAAAAGAAAATATACAATTACAGGACAAAAAAACAATGCAGGCAAGGCTACCAATCGACTGTGAAGTAGAAAGGTCGGCTAAGGTCAAGCAGTAAACGGCCTCAAACGATGTTGAACTCGCAGACGGATGCTCTCTCATCACGGCAGTTCTCGTCCAGCCACTTTCCACTGGAAGCAGCAGAGAGAATGCCACAGTTTTCCGAACTTCTGCCATCAGGCTGCGGGGCTTTCCAGTTCTTGTAGCGAATGTTTGAGCCGGTCTGGTCCATCCACACGCCCTCCGTCTGCATGTCGTTTATGCCCAGCCAGATTTCAGCGTCCGGTCCAATGCTCTGCCGGATGTAATCGTAGAGTTGGGTGTTTTCGTCCACTGAAAGTGGAGTGCTGAGGATGCCTCCTTTGGCGATGCAGTCTTCATTGGCTGTGTGGTAGCGCTTCTTCAATGTGTCCACCAGAAAACACTTGCCGTGGATCTTGATGCCCTTTAGACAAACTAGTAAACAGAAAAGACAAATTGAGGCTCGTCTGCAGGGCGTAAAGGAGACATATAATGGACACCCGTTTGCTTTGATATGTGTAGACAGCTCATTTTTGTTTTGTCCAGATCTCTTAAAGGGACAGTACACCAGAAATGAAAACTCTCTCATTTACTCACCCGCATGCCATCCTAAATGTGTATGACTTTCTTTCTTCTGCAGAACACAAGTTCAGAATTTTTGAAGAATTTCTCAGCTCTGTAGGTCCATAGAATACAAGTCAACAGGGTACAAAACTTTGAAGGTCAAAAAAGCACATAATGGCAGCATAAAAGTAATCGATACGACTCCACTGGTTTAATCCATGTCTTCAGAAGTGATATGGTAAGTGTGGGTGAGAGACAGATCAATATTTAAGTACTTTTTACTATAAATCTCCACTTTCACTTTCACATTCTTCTTCTTTTGTTTTTGGCGATTCGCAAGCTTTGAGCATATCGCCACCTACTGGGCAGGGAGGAGGATTTATAATAACAAATTACTTAAATATTGATATGTTTCTCAACCACACCTATCATATAACTTCTGAAGACATGGATTAAACCACTGGTGTCGTATGGATGACTTTACACTGCCTTTATGTGCTTTTAGGACCTTAAAAGTTCTGGTCACCATTCACTTGCATTATATGGATCTACAGAACAGAGATATTCTTCTAAAAATCTTCATTTGTGCTCAGCAGAAGAAAGTAAGTCATACACATCTGGGATGGCATGAGGGTGAGTAAATGATGAGAGAATTTTCATTTTTGGGTGAACTGTTCCTTTAATTAAAAATGTAATTCACACAAAGCAATTACTTGAATACATTTATGATTAACATGTTTTCAATGAATGAGACATAATTAAATAGTCTC